>NC_090761.1:48473913-48733913 GCF_036898095.1 Palaemon carinicauda | reverse complement strand
ATTGGTTGAGTTTATTTAGCGTAAATTTAAATAAAAGATAGTTTTACGTTGAAATATCTGTTTCGATGTTACTCTTTTAAAATATCTTATTTTAATTTTTCATTATTTCTCAAATTGTAAATTTATTTCCTAATATCCTTTCCTCACTAGGCTATTTTTCCCTGTTGGAGCCCTAAGGCTTATAGCATCTTTCTTTTTCAACTCGGGTTGTAGCTTAACTATAGTAGAACCATTTTACGAGCAAACTTCAAGCTCACTTGCGGTGTTGCCGTTTCTCCTTAATCCCAATGCCTTTGCTTCACTAAGAGAAGGGAAGGAAAATGACAAACCAGGAGATATGGCATATATGTTGCCACATCTTCACTGGGTCAGTTCACGAAGGCCTTTGGTCAAATCCTATTAAATGCTTAAAGATTAGCTTCCGCATTCAATGTCTCGCACAATAGCCTTCCGTAAAACACCATGGAGAGTTTCCCGCATCGGGGTTTTGCCCAGAAAGAAAAATGGCACACAATGTCTATCAGTTTTTTTTTAAATGGGAAAAGGATAATGAACTGTTAAATTTGGAATTGACCAAGCAATCAAACATGTCACAGATGCAACAAACATATCAAAAACGACTGTTTCAGATTTGCAAGGAAAATTGGGTCAAGGCTATTAAGCATACTGATAACATTTTAAAGGAAACACGAAAAATGACGTCTGTATTAACTAATTCATCGAATCTTTTGTGATAGAACTAACTTTATCTGACGAAGAGTCACCATAACCACGTTTGCTAACTGAACCTTTGTTGTAAAAACTTTTTGTCCATTAATTAAATAAATTCTAAAACAATACAATCACCAATGTAAATATACTATATTAAACTTAGTTACTTACCGTATTTCGCGTGTCATAAGACGCACCTTTTTTCATAGAAAATGCCCTCAAAAATCACCCTGCGTCTTAACACTCAAGAAAAAATTGTATAGGGGAGTTTGACACCCCTCAAACACCAAGCTATTGACATACAAGCACTCAAATTCACGAGAGATAGAATATAAGCCTACAATTATCATTCATATGTAGTGTTTTAATTTAGTTTCATATTGCACTTCATTTAATGAAGTACAATAGCAAATTATTTGTTTGGGTAATCAGCTGATGACTCGCCAACCCCCTTCTACAAGCAAACATGCCAACTAGAGGTCTTGTAGCAGACGACACTATGACATAATAGTTGTTTATGCAGTATACATCTTTTTTTTTCTCATATTTTGTTCCGAAATAATACAAATAGACAGTTGCTGAATACACCTTGGAAAAAACTTCTGTTAGGTGAGTGCAGTTTTACCAAGTTAGCAGAAACGTAACTAGACCTAGAATCACATAAACAGTAGCAAAAGTATTCCACCTTAAAGAATTTCTAGATTTCTTTAATCAATAATTACATTTTTGGGCTCAGGCCATGTCGTCCTGATGGAAGGTTCCTATAAGTAGCTTCCTAGGGTAAATTTGACTAGTGTACAGTGATATTCCCAGAAAATTTACCTTTAGGTCTCCAGAATTCTAACTCCTGGTGCGAATATCCTTAAAATTTCTCCTAAGGATATCGCATAAATCAGGGGACATATATCTTGATACGACACATAGCAATCTTCACCCCGAATACCGTTTTCGCTTCAAGGGGAAAAGTGGCAAATTTTGAAGGGGAGCCGATATCAAGGTTACCCTTTTCCCTTACTACTTTGAGTATCCAGATGGCGCTGTACGTCGCCGCCATGTTTATTCCTATAAGTGTAGCGCTATAGCTCGGTGATTTTCCAAGTTGCTCTTTCGTTTATGCTCTATTCTTTGGATTTATCATGCAATCTCCAGCCTCTGGAAAGTTGAGTATTTAATCTTTACATTGTATAAATTTTAGCTCCTGCCTCACAGTGAAATTAGGTTAAATTAAGCGAGAGAGCTTTTGCCTGAACCGGAGGCGTCATGGGCACTGTCGTTCATTACGCATGAATTATTTAGTTAGCCTAAACGACTTTCCCGGTGTTAATAGCATGAATAATTCGAAGCTATTCAGTCTTCATTGCTAGGAAGTTATTTATATTATGGAGATTGTATTCTTGATAGTTTCGGCGATTTAGGTAACCGAACCTTGAATGTGCTAGGTTTCCTAGCCTATGCGTTTTAGTTTACTTTCATACATGATATAATAGACATTCCTAGTGAATTAAAAATTAAATGAAGCTATTTAGGCAATTTATACATGTAAGATACATTGACTGCATATATATATTCCTTTTCCTCTGAGATCTTATACGAGAGTGTTTCGGCGATTAAGGTAGTCGAATCTCACCCGCCACTAGGCTACTAACCTAGTGGCTTTAGTATACTTTCATACATGTTCCCCGGTTACCCTCGTGTATCGTTTTATCAATTCAGGCGGAGATAGATATCCTAGAATTATCATATAAATCGATACTCGTCTCCAGTGGAGATTTAAGAGTAATCTCTCCTTCCCTCTGAGTGTAGCCTTAGGCTACAACCTTAGTTAGTTTTACCTTCGAGTAGACACTCGGGTTTGACTAGGCTAGTGTTTTCTGTCTCTTCCCTTGGCCGCAGATAGCAGGCTTTAGGTTTCGGTCAGAACCTCAGAGTATATGGTCTTTTGCCGGCAGGGTGAATAGTCATTCCCCTGCCGGACTAGGCTGCCAGCATAGGAGGCTAGACCTCCCTAGGCTGCACTTGATGTGGTTGTATGATGCCACCACCTTCTCCCTGCAGTCTAGAAGACTAGTTCTGTGTTCACAGACCCTAGGCTGAAGAATAGACATTCTTCTGCCACCTAGGATGGCGCAGGCACTGGAACTCTGTTTCTCCCTTGTTTAGAGGAGGCGGCAAGTTTGCCGCCGTCCTCTTAACTGTATTGGCAGACCCTAGGCTGGAAAATAGATATTCTCCTGCCGCCTAGGATTACGCCGATACTGAAACAGAGTTTCTTAGGGGTGTGGTGGGACCGGCAACCCTGCCGGCTCCTTCCACACCTCATACAGGACCCTTTTCTCTCCCCCTTCTGTCCTTTAGTGATGGCCTAGCCATCACAACCCTTTGGCCGTCGTCCTACAATTTCATCGCTTGCCGGCGGGTTGTGGGGCCGGCCGGGGCTCCTACATGCAGCGGCTTAGTCACTCAGCTTTCCCTTATGGACGCAAGGCTTCGAGAGAAGCTGTGCCAGCTGGGCCGGCTGCCGGCGGGAGACCCCTTTACTGTAGAGTGTTCTTCAGTCCTCTCTTGGACTGCCAACCACATACCAGTGGCCGGCAGAGACCGGCAATGGTTTGTGTTTGGGTGGAAGCCTGAATGATACATTCTCCCCTTCCATTTGAACCCTCTTTCTGGAGGAAGGCAGTAAGACTAAGTACTGTACTTACACCCTTATTTATTGTTAATACACACTTAATAAGGTTCCCTTCACTCCTTCCTTTCTCTCTCTCTATCGGCTAGTACCGCTGGGTACTAACCTAGCCGGCAGTTTCCGGCCGGGTTGATGCTGCCGGCCACTACCCCAGTGGACCAATGCGCCGACACTACCCCAGCCGGTGGGTGCCAGCAGGACTAACCCAGCCGGTAGGTGCCGGCCGGGTTGATGCTGCCGGCCACTACCCCAGCCGGCAAGGCGCCGGCAGGACTAACCTAGCCGGCACCCGCCGGGTTGATGCTGCCGGCCACTACCCAAGCCGGCAAGACGCCAGCTGGACTGTGCCGCCAGATGCTAGCCTTGCAGGCAACATGCCGGCTAAAACTACAGTTTATGATTATACAGTAGCCAGTATATTTGCAGTACAGATTATACTGCAGACAGATAACTATAGTATAAAATATACAGTAGTTATTTTTCCAACATACCCTGTGTATCCATGCACAGTCTATTGTTGAGACCAATTATATATGGAAAGAAAAGATTTCTTTCCACATACTGATAGATTTTCAGTTACAATTTACCCTCATTATTAAAACCTTTGGAAAGTCAGTGTTAAGTTACACTTATCTATCCTTACAGGTTAGAATTCTTTCATTGGGTTTCCTGGATAGGAAAACTCTAGGTTTTAATTTTGCGGGAGGTCGCAGCAATTGGCTGGACAGGAAACACAAGTATGTGTCTTTCTTAATTCTTTTCTAGTTTGTCTATCCTAAGCTATATGCAATAATATGCAAAAATATTAATAATAACATTTATATAGTTTTATCAGGTGTGATGAACTACTGCATACTCATTTATTTTTCCTCTCTTTACAGGAGGACCATCCCAAGTGCCTGAGAGTCTTTTGTCTTTTGCAATGTGAGGAGCAAGGACTTCTGTGGCCATGTAGAGTGCAAGGCTCCTTCTCTCTGCTCCATCTCCAAGGGACCTCTGAAGTACTGGGACCCCCAGGACTGCAATGTGTGCAAGGCCTTGGTTACTGAGACTTTTGATGACCCCAAGACAGCGGAGTCCAGGGATGCAGCACGAGTAAGCTGCGCAGATGGATTTCATGGCTTTCAGAAGAATGCCACGGGGCCTTACCTTCCGAGTGAACGGATGCGTGCCTGTCTGTTCCGCATGGCGTCTGTGGATGCTGTTATACCCCAGCCTCAACCTGAGATCCCTCGCGTTCAGATTTCCGTAGATACGGACGTCTCTGTCGCAATGAAGGACATACACCTAGATGAGAGGATGTCGGAGGTGTCTGAGGACACCGAGAAAGACCTTCTAGCGGAAGGTCTGGAAGAGGAGTCTACCCTGGCTCCAGAGACTGAAGAGGATGACGTCGAATCGGAGTCCGTTTTGTCGGTTCCGGCCCCAGAACCAGTACCCTCTACGTCTTCTGCTCCTCCGTCGGATGACATGAGTAAGGCTTTGGCCAGTCTCATGACTATGATGGAGAGTCTTCGTAAGCAGAACGTAGAAAGGGACGCTGAATCGAGGAGAAGGATGGACCATTTCGCCGCGTCCCGTGGGTCTCAGAAGAGACTCAACGTAAAAGATCTTCCTTCTTGCTCTGATGTGAACCCTTGGAGGCATGCAGAATACATGCCGATTACCAATAGGAAGATTTTCATTTCAGAAAAGCTGGGGGCTGTCCTCATAGAGGATGTTGACTTTTGGCCCAGCTTTAAGTCTTACCCAGACTGCTTCGTCCACTTGAAGGCGGAACCTGTGTCCAAGGAGGAGACAGAACCAAAAGATGTCATAGTTCTTGACCATGGTAAAGCTGAGGCTCTGTTGGCAAATAGTCTGAAAGACAAGGGCTTCACTAATTCAAAAGTGCCAGCCCTTAGCTAGAAACACCCTTCTTTTCTTGCTCCAGCTAAACTATCCTTTCCCTTTACGGAAAAAGGGTTTAAGGCAGTCATGAAGGCAATGGACGAAGGGAAACCTTGCTCTACACTCGAGGAGTGTAGACCCTTATCCCTAGCCCTGCCTACGGACGATAGCCCTGCCTACGGACGATAGCCCTGCCTACGTACGATAGCCCTGCCTACGGACGACAAGTACTGGAAGGAAATACACCTTACCTTCTCAGTTGGGAAGTTGGAGGCGAATATTGCTGGACGCCAGTTCAGCGAAAACCTCCCTAAGCTGTCCGACTTTCTTTTGCGTAGAGAGCAAGTGACAAAGGAGAGACTTGCCGCATCCCAGTCCCTCCAGATTACCTTGGAGGCAATGGCAAGCGACAACAGATCCCAGACATGTACATGGTCATAGCCAAATCACATTTGGCAACGCTGGTCAAAGACCTACTGTATATGGCTTCGTTAGGGCCAGACGCGCATGTGGGGAGTTCGTGTTTGCTTCGGCTGCAGTGAAACAAGAACCCAGGAAGCTGATAGCTTCCAATATCTGGGGAAAAGACCTCTTCCCAAGTGAAGTGGTAAAAAAAAGTAGTGGACAAGGCCGCCATGGAGAACAGGAATCTTCTCCAAAAGTGGGGCATGTCGGCGAAGAAGAAGTCTTCCCTGGATGAGGGTCCCCAACCAAAGAGGAAGCAGAAGAGACCCAAGTTGTCCTCTCACCCTGTCAGAAAACAGCAACAACTTCCCGCAGTTCCCATGACCGCGGTGCCCCAGATGGTGGCACAACCCCAGCCTACCTACCAGATGGTGCCTCAGCAGCTGGTTGCCCAGTCACCAGCTTTTACTCCTGCATATGAGAGGCAGACCACTACCTTTCGCCCTAAAGGTAGAGGGTTGAAAAGGGGCTCCTCTAGATACCCTCCAAGAGGAAGCGGGGGTAAGGGAGGACGCGGTCAAGGAGGCAACTCCTCCGGGCAGTCGAAGCAATGAGATGCTTCCGGTAGGAGGAAGACTCCAAAAATTTCAGGATCGCTGGTCCTTCGATCCCTGGGCCCACAGCCTAATCAAGAACGGACTAGGTTGGAGCTGGAGGACAGCTCCACCATCATTTCTTCAATTCTTCCGACACTCCACCCCCGTCCTGGAAGAATACACCCAAGAACTCTTGAGCAAACGGGTGATAAGGAGGGCGCAAAGTCCATCAAATTCCAAGGAAGGCTGTTTTGTGTTCCCAAGAAGGACTCAGACAAACTCAGAGTCATTCTGGACTTGTCGCCACTCAACAAGTTCATAGAAAACAACAAGTTCAGGATGTTAACCCTTCAACACATAAGGACCCTGCTGCCAAAAAGGGCGTACACAGTCTCGATAGACATGGCAGATGCCTATTGGCATATTCCAATCAACCGCCCACTCTCCTCCTACCTAGGATTCAGGCTACAGAAGAAGAAATATATCTTCAGAACCATGCCCTTCGGCCTAAACATAGCCCCAAGGATTTTTACAAAGCTTGCAGATGCAGTCGTTCAACAACTACGCCTAGAAGGTGTCCAGGTGGTAGCCTACCTAGACAACTAGCTGGTGTAGGCAGCATCCGAGACGGAGTGCATGCAAGCATCCAAGAAAGTGATCCAGTTCCTGGAACATCTGGGATTCAAGATCAATGTCAAGAAGTCTCAATTATCTCCAGCTCAGGAGTTTCAATGGTTAGGAATACTGTACACTGGAACTTGAAAGTCACACTGTCTCTCCATTCCCCCAGGTAAGAGGAGAGAGATAGCGGGATCTGTCAAGAGACTACTGAAATCCGACAGGATATCAAGACGCCAACACGAGAGAGTACTGGGTTCTCTTCAGTTTGCATCAGTGACAGACCCGGTGCTAAGAGCACAACTAAAGGATGCATCAGGAGTCTGGAGAAGATAAGCATCAAACGCTCGAAGAGATCTAAGAAGACCAATACCGACTCGACTACGATCACTTCTCAAGCCATGGTCGAAGGCCAAAAACCTGAAGAGGTCCGTGCCCTTGCAACCACCTCTACCTTCAGTCATCATCCATACAGACGCATCAAAGGAAGGATGGGGAGGTCACTCTCACCAACGGAAAGTCCAAGGAACTTGGTCTTCTCTATTCAAGACCTTCCACATCAACATTCTGGAGGCCATGGCAGTCTTTCTCATGCTGAAGAAACTGTCCCCTCGCCATTCATTCCACATAAGACTGATCCTGGACAGCGAGGTGATAGTGAGATGTTTGAATCGTCAAGGTTTGAGATTACCCCAAATCAACCAAGTGATGTTGGTCATCTTCCACCTTGCGGAAAAGAGCAGATGGCATTTATCAGCAGTTTACCTTCAAGGGTTCCACAATGTGACAGCGGAAGCTTTATCCAGGCTCACGCCGATAGAGTCAGAATGGTCCCTAGACGCAGGATCATTCTCCTTTATCTTATGTCAAGTCCCAGAACTGCAGATCGACCTCTTCACGATGAGCGACAACAAGAAACTACCTCGTTATGTGGCCCCATACGAGGACCCTCTAGCAGAAGCGGTGGACGCCATGTCCCTCGACTGGAACAGATGGAACTGGATTTACCTGTTCCCTACAACCAACCTCTTAATGAAGGTCCTCAACAAGCTGAGATCCTTTCAGGGAACGGCAGCTCTAGTGGCTCCCAAGTGGCCAAACAAAGAGCAATTGGTTCCCTCTAGTATTGGAACTGAAGCTGAGGCTGCCAGTACTGACTCAACAAGTACAGAAGTCGATTGTCTTCGCTTCATCACAGAAAACCCAAAACCCTCATCTCATGATTTTCTCTCCTTAGCAGTAAAGAAATGGTTTGGGATCTCGAGAGACAGTATAGACTTCTTAGAAGAATACAAATCCAAGTCTACTAGAAGACAATATGAGTCATCTTGGAAGAAGTGGGTTGCTTTCTTCAAGGCAAAAGGACTAAAAGAAATCTGAACAGATTTCTGTTTAGCCTTCTTTATCCACCTTCATAAACAAGGTTGAGCAGCCAATACAATAACAACGTGTAAATCAGCCTTGACTAGACCTCTGCTATACGCCTTCCAAGTAGACTTGTCAAACGAAATCTTTAACAAGATCCCTAAGGTTTGCACTAGACTTAGGCCTGCAGCACCTCCGAAGCCCATTTCATGGTCCTTGGATAAGATCCTACACATACTTCAACACTGAACAATGAGGATTACTCTCTGAAAGACTTAACCCAGAAAGTCATATTCTTGTTTGCTCTAGCCTCAGGGGCCAAAGTTAGTGAAATAGTAGCCCTTTCCTGAGATGAGGGCCATATTCAGTTCACAGAAGCGGGAGAACTGAATCTCTTTCCTGACCCAACATTTCTTGCCACGAACGAGCTACCTACCAAAAGGTGGGGTCCCTGGAGAATCTGACCTCTGAAGGAGATGTCTCGTTGTGTCCAGTGAAGTGTCTTAAGGTCTATCTTTGTAAAACTTCCCATCATTGAAACATTGAGTAATTATATTCCCATCATCGAAAAATTGAGTAAGGATATTCCCATCATCCAAACATTGAGTGATAATATTCCCATCATCCAAACCCCAAGTGTTTCAGTGGTTAGTATCAGTTGTTATGAGATTGAAATGCTTCCCATAAATTTAAAAAAAGTACTGTAGGTCTGGTGACATTTTGGGTGGAAGGTGAGCTGGCAACCCGAGTGACTTCATTTTGTTGTGTTACGGAGTAATATAAAAAATTTGTAAGTAATTTGTATTTTTCCTAGTATACAAACCTGGAGCTATTTATAGGGGTATACTTTCGGCGTAGTTGAAAGACGAACCATGATAATTTTAGTGAGGGATAACTACCACATCTGCTAGTTACTGGGTGGGGGGGGGGGGGTAGACTGGCTACCCCGCTCACTCACACCTCGCGGCTGAGTAACCACCTTGTTTTATGGCAGGACTTCTCGGGGGACAGGGTGGCAGGCCAATTTGTATAAATAGCTCCAGGTTTGTATACTGTACTAGGAAAAATACAAATTACTTACAAATTTGTTTTTTGGGCTCAGGCCATGTCCTCCGGATGGAAGGGTTCCTTTAGGTAGCCTTCTAAGGGATATTTGCTACAGTGATACTCCCAGAGAATTAAACCGAAGGTCTCCAGGATTCTAACTCCTGGCGCGAGCATCCAATAAAGGATATCGCATATCAGGGGACGTATTCTAGATACGACACATAGCAATCTTCACCCTGAATAGATTTACCTCTTTGA
Organism: Palaemon carinicauda; assembly: GCF_036898095.1. Classification (NCBI taxonomy): domain Eukaryota; kingdom Metazoa; phylum Arthropoda; class Malacostraca; order Decapoda; family Palaemonidae; genus Palaemon; species Palaemon carinicauda. Next base: position 48,724,337 of record NC_090761.1, on the reverse strand, counting down.
TGTAAGGGGGAAGAGTGGCAAAAGAAGGGGGTGCCGTTCTAGGTACCCGGTGGACCTCCTTCCCTACTACTACCGCAACGCCATTCCTTTTCTTGTGGCCCTCTAAGCGTGTTGTGCTCCCCATTAACCCAGTGTTTTGTTACAAGTTTTGGAATTATTCTCATGCAATCTCCAGCATCTTTATCTTCTGGAAAGTTGAGTATTAATTATTTCCTGTATATAATTTTAGTCTCCCTTTTCACAGTTAAATTTCCATAATTTAAGTGTGTTTGGGTGAGCGTTGCCAAGACCAGAGGCAGCCATTTTACGACTACAGTCGCCCGTACAATTGCATTTTATTTAGTCAGTAGGGCGACATTTCCCGGTATTAAGCTATAATGTTAGCTAGGCTAATCATACAAGCTGCGATATTGCATACATGAATATTATTCCACTTCCTATTATGTGGCTTTACTTATCGTATGGTGCGGGAACCCCGGTGGTACCAACTACCTTGGCCTGGGCTCCTACCAGAGCTAGGCTACTCTCGCTCATATATACGTTAGTAAAGTAATTCCCCATGTTTAGCCTCACCCTATCATTCCTTCTCGATTCGTATGAAAGTTTACATTCTCTATAATCTAGAGAAAAGTTACGACATTCATTCTCTCTCAGAGAGAAGAGGTTAAACCCTTCCTCCCTCCCTGAGTGTCGCCGCCATTCATTGCTGTCGAGTAGAACAAAGTTCTTACTGCCTCTGGCTTTGATTTAGATAGTGACTAACTCAGGGTGCCCTTGTCTTGCCGCCGACGATGTCGTCAGCACAGGAAGCCATGCTTCCTCAGTTCATTGTTTGAGGAAGGCGACATACCTGCCACCACCTCTGATATCAATGAACTATAAGACTCTCTACCCTTCCCCTTCTGTCCTTTAGTGATGTCATAGCCGTCACAAAATTCTTTCACCGGTATTCTGACAGTCATCCCGGCTTTCTAGGGTGACTGCGTTACCGGCTGGTACCCTGCCGGTAGCAGTTAGTTCAGCCGTCTCTGCCACCTTCCCCCTTACTCCCTTCCTTCACAGGAAGTGAATAATATTGGGGGGAAGATTGAGTCGGCTCCTGACAGCTGCCAGTGGGAACCTAACATACTTTGGGAAGTCCTCAGCTCTCCCTTGACCTGCATTCCACGTCATAGCTGGCGACAGGCCTTTTGTGAATGGGTGGAAGCCAGAATCTGACAGATTCTTTCCCCTTCCATTGGAACTTTCAGTCTGGCAAGGAGACAGTAGGCAGTCTGATAGTCCTCCTACACTTCCAACTGTTATGTTTATTCACAATAATAGGAAACTCTTCTACCTTAACCCTTTTTCTTTCTATCAGTTAGTACTGCCAGGTACTAACCTAACACCGGCAATGCAGCCGGCAAAACTACTGTATACAACTTTACCGTAGTAAACGTTTTCTAACAAACTCTGGGTTTCCTATCACAGACAATTGTTGGGACCACGATATTCTGTTGAGGTTGAATACTCCTTCAACACCCAGATGGTTTTCCTCGATCATCAGGAACCTAAAATACCCGATCGGTATTAATATATACTACAGCTGGATAATGTTAGTATAAGACATTTACTAATTCTAACTCTAGTTCCTAGAGTTTTTTCTACCTTGTATTCTCCCTATCAGGGAAACTGAATATTAATAATGACGAAGGTCTCAGCAAAGGCCTGGGAGAAGAAATACAGATGTGTCTTTTCTACTTCCTTTCAAGCTTACTATCCTAAGCTACCATAAACAATAGTGATTACTCTTGTTAATAAAAATTGTATGCTTTTATATCACTGATATAAAAAATATCAATACTCATTTAGCCCTTTTCCTTTACAGGAGGAGCCGATGGAGAAGTGCGCAGCGTTGTTCTGTAACCACAAAGGGAAAGACTTTTGTGGTCACACGAAGTACAGGACTCATGCCCCCTGCTGCATCGTGTCAGCAGTCCTCAGGTATTGGGACCTGAAGGGTTGCCCCACCTGCTCAACCCTGCTGGCCAACGGCTTTGGAGAAGCCCCCCCAAGTCACCATAGAGACTAGAGATACAGCGAGGGAGACCCTTCGCAAATGAGTAAGAGGGTTCCAGAAAAACTATCCAGGACTATACTTACCCAATGACTCCCTAAGGTGCCTATTGTTCCCCGAGTGCGGTGGTGCCCCAGGAACAGATCCAGCCCCCCTTCATACAACTGAAGCTCGACTCGAACATCAATAAGGCGCTGGAAGGCATGGACATCCACCAAGAGAGGATGTCAGAAGTGTCCACTGACACTGAACAGGACCTACTGCATGGTGGCCCTGAAGAAAACGTGGAACCTCCACAAGCAGAGGAAGAAGGATCCGTATCAACGGCAACAGAAAACCCTCAGTTTGCCGTGACGGCATACCAACCTATGCCGTCAATATCCTTGGCTCTAACTCCACAACCAGTTGCCCATGTCAACAAAAATTAAGAGATCCTAACATCGATTCAACGGACGATGGAATTGTTCCAAAGGGAACAAGAGACGATGTGCGAATCACTCAAGCAGCAGCAGCAGATACTGTTACAGGAGAGGATGGACCGTCCCAGATCCACCAAGGGCACTGCTAAGAAACCCCTTAGAGTGTCGGATCTCCGTCACTGCTCCGAAACTAATCCCTAAGTATGCGGAGCATATGCCCATGATGAATGGGAAACTGTTCTTCTCTGAGAAGTTTGGGGCCAGGCTGATTGAAGACCTTGAGGTCTGGCCTAACTTTTCGGCCTACCCAGAGTGCTACGTGAGACTGTGGGATGAAAACGCTGCCCGAGAGGAAACGGTACCCAAATAGGTCTTGTTTTCGAACATAACAAGGCGCAAGCCATCCTCCTAAAAGCCTTGAAGGGAGCCAGGTACACAAACTCCAAAGTCTCAGCACTGAGCAAGAAACACCCCACCTTTCTTGCTCCTTCCTCCATCTCTTTCCCCTTTTCTGAGAAAGCACTAGACTTTGGCGTCAAGGCAGTCGATGAGGGCAAACCCTGCCCAACCCTAGAGGAATGCAAACCATTCTCTCTAGCACTTCCTACCTGCGAGGAGAAGTGGAAGGATGTCCACCTAACCTTCTCCGTCTCTTAAGTTGGATCCAGAAATAGCAGGCCAACAGTTCAATGAGAACCTTCCGAAGTTGCCAGACCATCTTCTGAGGAAGGAACAGGAGTCGAAGGAGAGACTTGTGGCCTCCCTCTCTCACCAGAACTGTCTGGAAATGAGTGCAGGTCAACATAATGCCCCAGAAATGTTCATCTTCCTGACTAAGTTTCATAATGGGTACCTTTGTGAAAGACATATGCTTTCCTCAGAGCGAGGAGAGCCTGTAGAGAACCAAGGAAGCTGATCACCTCGTGCATCTGGGGTAAAGACCTTTTCCCACAGAACTGGTCCAAGAGATCATTGCCAGAGCAGCCACGGAGAACAGGAACCTTCTTCAAAAGTGGGACATGAACTCGAAGAGGAAATACGGAGGTCCCCAGCCCAAGAATAAAAAGGCAAGGAGACCATGTAGACCTGCACAACTCCCCGCCGTGACTATGACCATGATGCCTCAGACCACCTTCCAGATGGTCCCTCAACAACTGGTAGCCCAGTCACCAGTTTTCAACCCTAACTTTGGGAGGCAGTCGACTTCCTTTCGCCCCAGTCAGAAAGGAAAAGGCCCTAAGAGAAGTTCTCCCGGAGGTAACTTCTCTTAGGGCCTTTTCCTTTCTGACTGGGGCGAAAGGAAGTCGACTGCCTCCCAAAGTTAGGGTTGAAAACTGGTGACTGGGCTACCAGTTGTTGAGGGACCATCTGGAAGGTGGTCTGAGGCATCATGGTCATAGTCACGGCGGGGAGTTGTGCAGGTCTACATGGTCTCCTTGCCTTTTTATTCTTGGGCTGGGGACCTCCGTATTTCCTCTTCGAGTTCATGTCCCACTTTTGAGGCCGAGGAGGACGTGGTCGCAGAAACAAATCCGCAGGAACCCCCAAGCAATGAGGGGTTCCAATTAAGGGGCAGACTGCATCACTTTCGGGACCGCTGGACCTTCGATCCCTGGGCCTACACAGCCTAATCACGAATGGACTAGGGTGGAAATGGAGCAGAACTCCACCCCGTTTTCCAGAATTCTTCCAACACTCCACCCCCTTGTTGGAAGAATATACCTCAGAACTCTTGAACAAGAAGGTAATAAGGAAAGCGAAGTCAATCAAATTCCAGGGAAGGCTGTTTTGTGTTCCCAAGAGACTCAGACAATCTCAGAGTCATTCTAGACTTGTCTCCACTCAACAAGTTCATCGAGAACAATAAGTTCCGGATCCTTACTTTGCAACACATAAGGACCCTTCTGCCAAAAGGGGCGTACATGGTCTCAATAGACCTAGCAGATGCTTACTGGCATCTTCCAATGAGTCGCCCTTTCTCCTCCTACCAAGGATTCACACTACAGAAGAAGAAGTTTGTCTTCAGAGCAATGCCCTTCGGACTGAACACAGCCCCAAGGATATTCACGAAGCTAGCAGCCATAATCGTCCAACAACTACGCTCCGAAGGAGTTCAAGTGGTAGCATATCTAGACAATTAGCTGGTATGGGCAGCATCCAAGACTACTTGTCTGCAACCAGCCAACAAGGTGATCCAGTTCCTGGAACACCTGGGCTTCAAGATCAATCGCAAGAAATCTCGTCTCTCTCCAGCTCAACAATTCCAGTGGCTAGGAATCCAATGGGACTTAAAGAAGAGGAGAGAAATAGCGGGATCTGTCAGGACTCTAATCCGTCACAAGAGGATTTGAAGACGCCAACAGGAAAGAGTATTGGTCTCTCTCCAGTTCGCAGCAGTGACATACCCGGTGCTAAAAGCACGTCTGAAAGATGCATCAGGAGTCTGGAGGAAATACGCATCAAACGCTCGAAGAAATCAACTAAGGTTGACCCCAACCTTGTTGCGCACGCAGTTGAGGCAGTGGTCAGCAGCCAACAGCCTAGCACAGACAATTCCCCTGCAACCACCACAACCATCAGTAGTGATACACACGGATGCCTCCCTGGAAAGATGGGGAGGCCATTCTCATGACAAAAAAGTGCAAGGGAATTGGTCACACCAGTTCAACACCTTTCATAACAACATTTTAGAAGCTATAGCAGTTTTCCCGACTTTGAAGAAACTATCCCCTCGCAGATCAATCCACATCAGATTGGTCCTGGACAACGAGGTGATAGTAAAGTGTCTAAATTGACAAGGTTCGAGATCACCCCACATCAACCATGTGATGTTAGCCATCTTTTCCCTGGCAAGGAGGAAGGGATGGCACCTATTAGCAGTTCACTTACAAGGGCTCCGCAATGTGACGGCGGACGCTCTATCCAGGCGAAACCCCATAGAGACAGAATGGTCCCTAGACGCAGACTCATTCTCCTTAATTTCGGAAAAAGTCCCGGAACTGCAGATTAACCTCTTTGCAACGGTTGACAACAAGAAACAACCTCATTACGTAGCCCCTTACATGGACCCTCAAGCAGAGGCGATGGACGCCATGTCCCTAGATTGGAACAGGTGGAGTTGCATTTACCTGTTTCCACCAAGCAATCTGCTGCTAAGAGTCCTCGACAAGCTAAGATCCTTCAGAGGGACAGCAGCAGTAGTGGCCCCCAAGTGGCCCAAAAGCAATTGTTTCCCTCTAGTCCTAGAGCGGAAACTGAAGCTGTTTCCTCTGCCGAATCCAGTACTATCTCAACTGATCCAGAAGTCGACTGTCTACGCTTCATCCTCGAGAACGAATCTTGAAGGATAAAGTTGACTTCACCGAGGAGTACAAGTCAACTTCGACTAGGAGACAATATGAATCGTCATGGAAGAAATGGGTGTCCTTTATGAAAACAAGGAAATCGACAGAAATATCGATAGATTTCTGTCTTGCATTCTTCATACACCTACACGAACAAGGCCTGGCCTCTACTACAATTACCTCGTGTAAATCGGCCCCGGCTAGACCACTTCTGTATGCTTTTGAGGTGGACCTCTCTAGTGAAATCTTTAATAAGATCCCAAAAGCATGTGCTAGACTCAAGCCAGCAACCCCACCAAAGCCCATCACGTGGTCTTTGGACAAAGTCTTGTACTATGCTTCGAACTTTAACAATGAGGATTGTACTCTAAAGGATTTAACACAGAAAGTCATATTTCTGTTTGCAATAGCCTCAGGGGCTAGAGTTAGAGAAATAGTGGCCTTATCCAGAAGCGAAGGCCATATTCAGTTCCTAGACTCAGGAGAACTGAACCTTTTATCCTGATCCTGCCTTTCTTGCCAAGAACGAGCTACCCACTAAGAGGTGGGGTCCTTGGAAAATCTGATCACTGAAGGAAGATGCCTCTCTGTGCCCAGTAGAGTGTCGTAAGGTCTATTTTCGAAGATTTTCGAAGAACTTCAGACTTCAAGGGAGGACAGGTCTTCAGAAGCGAAACCTCAGGATCAAACCTATCTTTAAGACAACTGAGAGCGAAGCTCACCTTCTTTATTCGCAGAGCGGATCCTGACAGTACACCCGCAGGTCACGATTTGAGGAAAGTTGCTTCTTCGTTGAACTTCTTTCAACATGTGGACTTTGAAAGACTCCGCTCATACACTGGGTGAAGATCATCCAGGGTCTTCTACAATCACTATGCAAAGCAAGTACATGAAATAAAACACTTTGTGGTGGCGGCGGGTAGTGTCATTAAACCCGTCGTCTAGTGCTGCGATGAACAGTGGACTGTTTTGGGACTTTACAGTGCATCGGGTGCATGGGTATACTTAACCTCTAGTGCAGATCACAGCGATGATCAACATACTGTTTTATATAGGGGCATACCTGACCAATACACCAGTGCCGAGTGAACGTTTGCGTCACAGTGTTTATGCATTTCCGAACATCTGAACATGTCAGAGAGAATTAGTTTCACATCTCCATTGAGCGGCGTTATTCTGATAATGTATTCATGTATTTTTTCTAAACGAGAAAATATGGACTTTGATGTGTTGTAATGCTGGATCAGATTCATACTTTGTTGTAACTACATTTGATAAATTAGTTGCAAAATAAAATACATAAAACGTATTTGCGTCTTATTACTGCTTCCTCAGTTATAGACTAATAAAATATACTAGAGTTTTATTTAATCCCTGTATAGGGCTTATAGCTTAAAATCACAATAACAATTTCTGAAAGAACGAATCTTACATTCTCATGGTAAGTAAAAAAGGTAAGCTCCAAAGTTTTCCCTTTTGTTCCTAAGGAAATACAAAACTTGAATCATTATTGTCGATGTCGACATTTTCCCTGCTAGGGCACTAAACCAACTCCAGGCTTAGTGGAAATGACAGATCTCTTAAATTGCATATACAGGTCTAGTAGACCAGATAAGGAAATCTATTCAAGGTGGAGGGCATATACACAAACCCACAGCTAATAGTAATTTCAAGACAATTCTTGAGTATGCTTCCATCAGGACGACATGGCCTGAGCCCAAAAAACGGATTTTTAGCAAAGTGAAAAATCACAAAATTTTAAGTAATTTGTATTTTTCCTAACATAGGCCTACTTACCTAGAACTACCTTCTTAGGAGTTACTGGTAACTCTACCTAACCGACCAGCTTTTTGTATAGTTTACCCTCTTCCCGTTTTCTACGGGGTCAACCTCAGGCAGTGTGATACGTGCCCTGAGACGACCCGGGGTCGGGCAGCGTGCTAGCTCAGGTCGAATCGTCAGTAAGTTTCGTTGGAACAGGTACTACTCGATCCTGCAGGTTCTCGGGGAAGAATGGGTGGGCCATAACCCGAAGGTAGTTCTAGGTAAGTATGTTAGGAAAAATACAAATTACTTAAAAATTTGTGATTTGTTCCAACACGGTTACTTACCTAGAACTACCTTCTTAGGAGACTTACACTTTAGGAGGTGGGAGTGTCCTGCAGGGATCAGAAGTCGACGGGGAAGCACGCGAGATAGGGAACCTCTAAGGAGGTCTTGGGTCCACGACCACTAGAAAACTGCACGAAAAGAAGGGGAAACTATCCAAAAAACTCACTTAGTGCCTAATGGCTTACCTTTTCAAAACCAACTCCGATACATGTCCTCTTGAAGGGCGCTCCTTTAAGTGACTAAGGCCTTTTCAACATCTTCCTGGCCCGGACGGACCGGGGAAGGAAGGAAAGGGGGGTAAGGTTAAGGAAGGAACTAGCGTCTCTTGGCATTAACACCCCCGGTTACCCTGGGGCTATGACCTTAGATCTCTTGAAGGGCCGAAATGATTGGGCCAATGGAAAACCTGTCCAAGGATTTTCTCGAGCAATCTTTGAGATAGTGTTCAGTGAAGGTGTACTGTCTAGACCAGGTCCCAGCCTTCAGGATCTTTCCCACAGCCATGTTTTTCTCGAAGGCCAGGGAGGTGCTCAGACCTCTAATATCATGTGGCCTTGGTTTTCCTGGGAGAGGAGTTCCAGAAGCCTCGTAGGCCCTCTTTATCACCTGTCGCAGCCAGAAAGAGATAGAGTTCTTCGAGACCGGTTTCTTCACCCGGCCTGTTGAGATGAATAAATTTTTTATCTGAGGGCGGAAATTTGCGGTCCTCTCCAGATATTTTCTTACTGTTCTCACGGGACATAAGAGTAGATCCTTCGGGTTGTCGGAGCGAGGGATGGCTGGCACCGAAAAACCATCAAACCGAGGATCCCAACACGCCGGGTTCTGCGTCTTCGCCACAAAGCTAGGGACAAACCTAAAGGTAACTTCTCTCCACCCTTTGGAGTGTGAGACCTCGTAAGAGAGGCCGTGTAACTCGCTAACTCTTTTCGCCGAGGCCAGGTCTAAAAGAAAAGCTGTTTTAAGGGTGAGTTCTCTGTCTAGTACGTCCCTGAGAGGTTCGAAGGGCGGCTCTGACAGAACCTTGAGAACTCTGGCTAGGTCCCACTGCGGAACCCGTACCTCCTGGGGGAACATGATTGTTCAAAACTGCGGATGAGCATAGAGATGTGCCTTGAGGCTCCCAAGTCAATGCCCCTAAGAAGGAAGACTTGACTTAGGACTGCTCGAACTCCTTTGATGGCCGGAATGGACGAACCCACGTCGTCTCTCAGGTACACCAGAAAGTCTGCAATGTCCTGGATCGACGCCCCTAAGGGCCTGATGTTCTTGGACGCACACCACTTCACGAAGACTGCCCACTTTTCCTGGTAGACTACTGCCGAGGAACGCCGTAGATAACCCGACATCCTTGCCGCGGTTCTCGATGAGTATCCTTCTTTCTTCAGGAGCTTCTCGATAACCTCCACGCGTGAAGGCGAAGGGATCGAAGGTTTTCGTGCCACCTGTGAAAGTGAGGTTGACGCAGGAGGCGTGGCCTGTTCGGAAGCGGCCAAGGAGGACGAAGAGCTAATTCTTTTAGGTCTGCGAACCAGTCTCTCTCCGGCCACCAGGGCGCTACCAAAGTCATCGACAGGTTGGACGACACTCTCACTCTGTTCAACACTTGTCCTCGAACGCTGCTGACGGGTCTGGGATCGGAGAACAGAACACGGGGAGTTGGGCGTTCAGACGTGTGGCGAATAAGTCTATCACTGGGGAGCCCCACATTAGGATGACTGCCCGCGCTACCTCCGGGTGTAGGGTCCACTCTGAACCTATCACTTGACCCGCCCTGCTGAGGCCGCCGGCCATCCCGTTCCTCTTTCCTGGGCTAAACCTTGTCGTCAGTTCTATCCCTTCTTCAGTCGCCCACTCTAACAGTTCCGTGGCTAGGGCGCATAGGACCCTTGACTTCATGCCTCCCTGTTTCTTTACATACGCCACTACTGTGGCGTTGTCGCACATTAACGCCACAGTGTTTCCTCGCAGGAAGTGTACGAACTGTCGACACGCCCTCAGAACCGCTATCATCTCCAGGATGTTTATATGGAGAGACGCCTCCTCGCTGGACCACTGTCCTTTTGTCGATTCTCCTAGCAGGTGTGCTCCCCAACCCTCCTTCGATGCGTCCGTGAACAACAGCATCTCCGGGGGATCGGGGGCAAAGGGCATACCCTTCTCTGTGCTCGACCTGATGTTCCACCAAAGAAGGGTCTCTCTCTCGTTTTTGGGAGGACTGGGACTATTTTGTGGGGCTCCTTGCCTTGGTTCCACGACTCCTTCAGATTCCACTGTACCGGGCAGAGCCTGAGCCTCCCTTGCGGTACTAATTTTTCCAGCGAAAACAGATGACCCAGTAACTTCTGCCAGTCCTTGGCCCTCCTGGGTTGTCCTGTCAGGAAGGGTTGAAGGATATGTTCCAGGTTGGCTAACCTCTCCCCTGAGGGGAAAGCTCTTCCTAACTGGGTGTCCAGGACCATCCCCAAGTAAGTCATTCTGGTGCTGGGGACTAGTTGGGATTTTCCTAGGTTGACCGTGATCCCTAATACCCTGCAGAGGTCGAGCAACATAACGCCTTGCTCCTTCAGTTGTTCCCTTGAGGCAGAAAGAAGCAACCAGACGTCCAGGTACCTGAGTAGTCGTATGCCTTTCTCGTGTGCCCATACCGAGATCGTGGTGAACACCCTCGTGAACACTTGCGGGGCCGTCGAAAGGCCGAAGCACAGGGTTTTGAACTGCAGGACCCTGGACTCCCACTTGATTCTGAAGAACTTCCTGCTGGAGGGGTGCACGAGGATTTGAAAATAGGCATCCTTGAGGTCGAGGGACATGAGGAAATCCCCCTCCCTCAAGGCTGCTAGCACCGTCTTGGGGGTGTCCATTTTGAAGTCCGTCTTTGAGACGAACTTGTTGAGGGCTGAGAGATCTATGACCAGCCTCCACCCTCCTGTCGATTCCTCCACAAGGAAGAGCCTGCTGAAGAAACCCGGGCCGGGGTTCTCCACTGTCTCCAAAGCTCCCTTGGCGATCATGGACGCTACTTCCTCTTGTAGTGTCGACCTCTTCAAGGGGTCCTTTGGAACCAGCCACTCGGCCTGATGGGCTGGGATGAGAGGGGGAGGCTCTTCTAGGAAAGGGAGTCTGTAGCCCTCTTTCAGGACCGTCACCGTCCAGGGATCCGCACCGAGATCCCGCCCTGCTTGCCAAAAATGTCTGAGGCATCCCCCTACTAGGGCCTCCTGAAGGAGTAGGGGGCCTCTCTTCCTACCTCCTTCTGGAGGAGCGGCCAGAGCGACCTCTCCTAGAGATACTGTAGGAGGGTCTGAAGGCTGACTGAGGGGCTTCGTTGGTCCTACGGGTGGTCTGCTGAGAGGTTTGAAGCCAAGGAGCTGACGGTGGGTCTCTTCGAGGCAGCAAAGGGGCGGACTGGGAGGAGTGAGGGACATCCGCTGAGGCTCTTCTAAACACGGGCTTCCTCATGGGGGGGGGGCCTAAGGTCCGTGTCTCTCACTCTCCTCCCTTTCTCCATCGTATCCTCCACCAATTTGAAGGGGAAAAAGTCGTTTCCCCACACAGAGGAATTCCTCAGTCTCCTAGATTCTCTGTCCGGTAACTTCCGCACCAACTTGCTAAGGACAGTATCCCTCTTTCTAAGTACCCAGTTCGTAGCCATAGACAGGGACTGGGACGACAAAAACTTAAAGGCCTTGCCTCCCGAACTAACTAGCTCCTTCAGCGTGGCCTGATTGTCTGGAAGGGAGAGGTCGTGGGACGCCTGAAACCCCACCAAGTTGCAAGACCACCAATCCAACCAGGAGGACACGTAGACAAGGTCCTGTGCCATGTCCTCCATCATAGAGGCTTCTGACGGGGAAAAGCACACGGGGCAGTGGTGGCCCTGTCTTCCGAGGCTCCCTGGTTCAGTGAGGTCACCGCTGTTCTACCGCACGGGGTCCGCTGCGATGCCCTACTGGGACGTAGAAACGTTTCTGCGATTTCAGCCCTGGAAGCAGCCTGGAGGAACTCTGGCTTCTGGGGTCCTCCGCCAGTCCTGCCAGGTAGCTATCTATTCTCTCCATCCCCAACTTCACGTCCGGAGCGAGAGGGAGAGACAACGAAGGCCTTTGTTGCACAGGGTTGACGACCATTATGGACAGTCCGGAGAGCACGGCCTTTGCTGCTGAGGGCTTAGGTTCGTCTAATCGGTGGTGTCGACGAATTAGGGCCAGAACCTTACGGTAGGAGGAAATGTCGTCAGACGAGCACTCCCCTCCTTCCACCAGGGCGCCCGTCACCAGTTCCTCCGTAAGGGGGTACTCCGTGAAGGTAGGAAAGGCAACGCTGGACTAGTCTGCCCGTGGTATGGGCTGCCCAGTGGGGACGAAGGTATCCGTCATGGGAATACCTTGTTCCACGGGGGACTCCGTGGATGGGGGATCCATGCGGACCGACGGGCGCCCTTGGTGCTTTAGGAAGGCCTCCAAGGTGCCCGTGGTTGACGCTAAGCCTTCCTTCATAAGATACCCGTGGTATGGGCTGCCCCGTGGGGACGAAGGTATCCGTCATGGGAGTACCTTGTTCCACGGGGGACCCCGTGGATGGGGGATCCATGCGGACCGACGGGCGCCCTTGGTGCTTTAGGATGGCCTCCAAGGTGCCCGTGGTCGACGCTAAGCATTCCTTCATAAGATACCCGTGGTATGGGCTGCCCCGTGAGGACAAAGGTATCCGTCATGGGAGTACCTTGTTCCACGGGGGACCCTATGAATGGGGGAATCCATGCGGATCAAGGTGCCCGTGGTCGACGCTAAGCCTTCCTTCATAAGACGTACGTCCTTCCTAAGGGAAGAAGAAGAGGAGGCCACCGTTGGGTTAGCCACTACACGGGGGGCCTGGTTCGACCCCTCTTGCTGGGCGACTGGTCCGAAGGAGGAGGTAGGAGGATGAGACACAGAAGGCGAGGCTCTAGGGAGCCACCCGGAAGCGGCCGCGGCTGTGGTAACCTTAAACAGCTCGCTCCGGGGCACTGTGATGTTCACCCACTCCTTGGACTTGCTCTTCTTGGCTTTCTTCTTAGAGGAAACGTCCAAGACTGCGGGGGGAAATCCTCGACGTTTCCCAGGTGTGGGAGGCTGCAGAAACACAGGGGGTAGCGTAGACGAGGGAGCGATTGAAGTACCTGAAATAAGCCATGATGCCGGGGAAGAATCCACACTTGGATTCCCCCATATAGGATCTTCCAAGGAGACGGGACCTGCGGGCACCAGGACCTCGCCTCCTACCCACACTCCCATACTACTCTCAGGGCCCACACATGCCTGCCCCACACTAGACACTTCCCCCACAGGAATATCAGACTCTTGGGGAAGGGCATTGGGCCTCTTCCCCGCAACGGACTTACCTCGTCCCCTACTCTGGGTAGGGGAAGAAGGACGGGAGCTACGGTCTGCCGAGACTTCTGGAGAAACCACAGGCGACGAGACACTGGATTCCTTAGGCGACTTCTTAGCCGCCTTCTTCTTCTTAGTCCCGAAGAGCACCCACTGGATCTGACTCCAGTTAGGACACTCCGGGCACGTAGAGGCAGGGGAACACACTTTCCCCCTACACGTGGAGCACAAGGAGTGGGGATCAATCTCAGGTTGATCCAAAACGCAATGCTAATACACCCAGAGACACAAGGATGCAAAGGGAAAGTGAAAGGGAAACACGCGGGTAACACGCGGTAAGCACAAAGGATCGGGGGACACAAAAGGGTCGCACAGGTAAGAGAGAGCGCGGCGAGATGTTGATCACGCCGCGACCAGAAACTTACAGACGATTCGACCTGAGCTAGCACGCTGCCCGACCCTGGGTCATCTCAGGGCACGTATCACACTGCCTGAGGTTGACCCCGTAGAAAACGGGAAGAGGGTAAACTATACAAAAAGCTGGTCGGTTAGGTAGAGTTACCAGTAACTCCTAAGAAGGTAGTTCTAGGTAAGTAACCGTGTTGGAACAAATCTATTTTTGGGTGAGAGTGCCATATCGTCCTGATGGACCCATCCTTTTGCTGACCCCTCCAAAAATTACTTTTTCTGCGGTCATTTCTGCTTAACGACAAGAAAAGGAACGGCGTCGCGGTAGTAGTAGGGAAGGAGGTCCACCAGGTATCTAGAACGGCACCCCCTTCTTTTGCCACTCTTCCCCCTTACAACAAAAAGTTTAATCTATTCGGGGTGAAGATTGCTATGTGTCGTATCTAGAATATGTCCCGATATTATGCGATATCCTTTATTGGATACTCACGCCAGGAGTTAGAATCCTGGAGACCTTAGGTTTATTTCTCTGGGAGTATCACTGTAGCAAATATCCCTTAGAAGGCTACCTAAAGGAACCCTTCCATCAAGACGACATGGCAATCTCACCCAAAAATAGATTTTTCACTTTGCTCAAAATCCGTTATTTGTTCCAGCGTAAATACAAACCCTCCGCTATTTGGGGGTGACTTACTCTTAGGAGGGAGGAAGTCCTCACCAACTGGCCTTGGTCATGACCTGGGGTCCTCTCTATTTTGATCTGTGATCGATAGTAGACGGGACCCTACCCTCACTAAAATCAAGTGCCGATATGAGGTATTGCACTGATAGCAGCCAGTAGAAGCTTGTGTGTGAGTGGAACTAACAGTGAGGCTTAGGAACTCGAGTACAAAACCTATTGTTATTAAGACTTGCCCAATACCCTCCCTAAAAAAGGTATTGGGGACGTAACAAAGAATTACAGTATTCTATACTTAGGAGGCACAAGGGAAATGAGTCTTACCTGCAGCGAGGTGAGGTTAGCTATGCTGAGGCTTGCGGAGCTGTTTTCCCCAGAGGGGAGAAGGTGAAAGGAAGAAAGGAACCAGATATTCTTACTCATTCACCCCAGACTAATACGGGTAACCTCAGCCCTCAACCCTCTGCTACTTGTCCATCCAGGAGTCTGAGGTGTTTAGACCATTTGTTGTGCGACCACCATAGGACCGATGGAAAAAGTCTCCATGTTCCTGTGGGTTACATCTTTGCAGGTACTGTAGTGGGCCGTGAAGGTCGATTGACGCTTCCACATGCCCACTAACAGTATCTTTGGATGGAGGAGGGTCTAGATTGAGAGCAACCTCAATAGCCTTCTGAAACGGGGGCGAGCTGGTGTCGTTCTTTTAAGGTAACACCACAGACTCCTCACTGGGTAAAAACCCAGTTGATGGGTCTTCGGTTACTGAACGAAGACTCTATCCAAAATGGGCTGTACCTAGGGTACAGCACACTCACATTTTGAGTCTTGGCAATCAACTCAGGGATGCCATTTTCAAATGTGGCAATTATTTCCTTTTTTAGTTGAATTGTCATTCTCACTGTCTTCTTCTCTTTCTGCTCATTTCTGGCTTTCTTTGGACCCATTATGAATGCCCAGAGTTAATAAAAAAAGCACAAAAATTTAGATTAGCACAATCTAAAACACAAGGGAATGCCTGAGTCTTCCTTCGATGACAGGCTGGCTCAAATTGTCTCTGTGACATTTTGAACTCAAAAGTTTTTGGTCAAATACCGATTTGTTCGAGTTGTGAGTTGTTCGAGTACCAAGGTTCCACTGTACAGTATTACGATCTTAAAATCGTTACAGCTTCTTTCAATATTTAAACTAAAATCTTATGACAACCAAATAAAACATGGGAAATAAATATAAAAAGAAACTCACAAAAAACCACATGTTTATTCAAAAACTTACAAAGAAAATCAATGTTACTTATTCGGTTACTTTAACTGACAAATCAAATACATCAAAACATTAATAGAAAAGGGGAACAGTCAGTAAGGTAGAAATACTTAAGGAATAGTTTCCTGCAGCTGCTGAGACAATACTGGTACGGAGGCCTCAGGCTTGAGGAGGTCGGCTGAAGTTCAGATAAAACTGGCATGATGACTTTGAATTCGAAGACGTCACAGAAAGGGTGGCATCAAGATGGGACATCAAAAGTCTTCTTCAAGAATACGATAATAGTGTTGAACTATACTGCCGGCCGCCCACTCAAATTGAGCGGCGATGACCCTGAGAAAGAGCAAGACCTAAGTCAAGCTCTGAGAGGGCCGCACTCCCTTCCTCCAGCAGATTCCATGTAAAGGGGAAGGCGACGACAACAGCTGAACGGAGGAGTAGCCAAACGATGAAGATTCCCCTGTGGTGGCAGCCAAGTCTAAAGGAAGGCTATCCGCCAATAGGATGACCAACGTCCCAGAGGAAGGATCGGGTAGTAAAGGTTCTACGTACTTGAGAACCTGCTGTACTACGCTACAACACAACATATTCACTGTAAAGAAAGTTTACAACATGTATATAAAAACATTAAGAATGTTTTCATATATGTAGAAGAAAAACATAAGTTAAAAAGACAAAGATTAATGGCCGTCCATAAAAGGTGAGGAGGAAAAGCGGCAACAACCGCTCTCCCTCTGAGCCAGAAATAAAGTGAAGCAGAGTCACAGGTGTGTGAGTGAGAGGGGTAGCTGGCTAACCCCCCTAACCAACCCCCCAACTAGCGGGATGGGTAGTTGACCGTCGCTAAAATTCTAATGGCTCATCCTTTCAGCTTTGCCCGAAGTAATACCCATATAAATAACGTTAGTTTGTATTCCAGTTACGGAACAAAACAAAGAGAAAATAACAAGATTAATTAAAAAGACTAAGAATGTACAGAGCTGTGGCTGAATTCAAAGTGAGGTTTGCTCTACCTGTCAAGTGGGAGGGTCATACCTCCCACCTGATGGTTAACCATTGTTTACCTTGTTAAAAGTTTAAATCATACTCCTAATAAAGGTTAACAGTTTTTATTACTTGTAGAAACAACCTGCTATTACAGTTAACCTTTAGGAGGAATAAAGAAATAGCCAGAATGAATGCATAATATGGAACAAGCTCTAGGTTAAAATTTAAAAAAATTTGTTTACCATCCTAAAGATACTAAGTGATATACAGTACCGTATTATTATAGAGGATATAAATACAAACCTTCTTATCAGGATTCCAAACAATAAGATCAGGAAATCCACTCCGAGTGAACCTGTGATCTAGAGCTAGTCGTCTACAGATAGATGCCACAACTGGTAATTTTAAGCTTAACACCAATCCCTGTGGATAATTAAAAACACATGTTAATCCTTGAAATTACTTGAATTCTTCGGTGAGGATACATCATTATACTTCATAACACTTAAGAGAAATGAGAAAATGCTCTAAAATGCTTGAATATGACAGATTCATAAATAATTTGTATTTTTCCTAAAAATATAAACCTTTAGCTATTTGCTAGGGGTTACTACTTATGGCAAAGCTGAAAGGACGAGCCTTTAAAATCTTAAGAGAGGGTTGACTACCCATTCCACCAGTTAGTGGGGGTAAGGGGGGAGCTTCCTACAGCTCACGCTCACACACCTGCGATTAGCTCACTTTGCTTGGAGGTAGGACTTCAAGGGGGATAGGGCTGCTGCTTTCCCCAAGAGATGGGAGGATGAAGAAAAGAATAAGAGCAGCCCGTCAAACCTTTTCATTCATGCAGACTAAAACCGGGTAACAGTGTCCTCAACCTTCTGCTACTTGTCCAAAAAGGAGCTTGAGGTGTTATACCAGCCGTTGCGCAGCCACCACAGGGCCGACAGAGAACATATCGAGCTTCCTGTGGGTCACATCTGGCAGGCAGTGGGCTGTGAACGTATTCTAACGTTTCCACACCCCAGCCTATAGAACCTGCGTCACCGAGAAGTTTTTCTTGAATGCCAGAGACATAGCTACGCCCGACATTGTGAGCTCTGGGGCGACATGAAGGAGGAGGGTCCGGATTCAGGGTATGGTCTATGACCTTGCAAATCCAGGCAGAGATGGTGTTTTTAGTGACCATCCTCTTGTTCTTCCCTGTCCTGACAAAAAGTGCAAGCACACTGGGTCGGGCTGCGGCTGTTCTCTTGAGGTACAGCATCAAACTCCTCACTGGGCAGAGTAAGAGATGATCAGTGTCATCAGTTAGAGCGGAGACTCGAAATTTGGAAGAAGTCAAATTGGGGATCCACCATTTCCAGATTCTGAGTCTTGGCTAAAAACTCAAGGACAAAGCCGTACCTTACCTCTTCCCATTCCCTTGAATGGGCTATGTTGTATGAGAGACCATGAAGTTCACTGACTCGCTTGGCCGAAGCCAAAGCTAGTAGGAACACCGTCTTCCAAGTGAGGTGGCAATCTGTTGCCTGGCATAATGGTTCATAGGGAGGTCTCTTTAGAGACCTGAGAACTCCAACCACATTCCATGGGGGAGGTCTCACTTCTGACTGAGGACAATTAAGTTCGAACTCCGTATGAGTAAGTAAGGTTCTAGCGATGAGGAAATGTCCATTCCGTTGAGTCTAAGGGCGAGGCTCAAGGTTGAGCAATAGACTTTAACCGCCGAGACTGAAAGGCGCATTTCCTCACGCAAATACACGAGAAACTCTACTATTACTGAATTAGTGGAAACGAGAGGAGAGATGCCCCTTCCACAACACCAACCACAGAAGACTTTCCACTTTGCCTGGTAGACTGCAGTTCATGATTTTTGCAGATATCCAGATATCCTGCTCGCAACTTGTTGCAAAAATCCTCTGAGAGAGGAGATGCTGGATAGTCTCCAAGTGTTAAGTTGTAGCGAAGCTACGGCTTTGTGGAAAATGTTGGCATGTGGTTGTTTGAGTAGATCGTGTCGTGGAGGGAGTTCTCTTGGAGACTCCATCAGCAGTTGCAGAAGGTCCAGAAACCATTCCGCATGATGCCATAGCGGAGCTATGTGAGTCATTGAGAGGTTGACCGATGTTCTGGCCTTGTTGAGTACCCTCCTCATCGATGTTGTCCCACCGTTGTTGGAATGCATCTTGCCAGAGAGCCTTGGGGTCTGGAACTGGGGAGCAGTACAACGGGAGCCTGAAGTTCAGGGCTGTTGCGAAGAGATCTACAGTCATAGAACCCAACAAAGTCAGGACTTTGTTGTCTACTAGATGATCCAAAGATCATTCGGTACTCACTACCTGCAATGCTCTGCTCAGATTGTCGGCAAGTACATTTCTTTTGCCTGGAATGAAGCGTGGCAATAGTGGCATCGAGTGAATCTTGACCCATCTTAGTATCTCTACTGTTAGATGGGACAGGAGCTGCAAAAAGGTACCTCCTTGTTTATTGATGTAAGCCACTAGTGTGGTGTTGTCGCTCACCACCACCACTGAGTGGCTCGCCAGGAACTAGTGGAACTGTTGAAGGGCCAGAAATATGGCCTTCATCTCTTAAGAGATTTATATGGAGGTACCTTTCTGACTCTGACCAGAGGCCTGTGGTCGTGTGGTGCAGCACGTGCCCCCCCCCCCCCTTTTTTTTTTTTAAGCATCTGAGAACAGCATCAAATCTGGGGGGAGGATGAGAAGATCCACTACCTTTCGCAGATTCTCGTCTGACACCCACCATTTGAGGTCCGTCTGTTCGACTGATTTCATGGGGATCAGGATGTCTGAGGAGTGGAAAGCCTGATTTCACCAGGACTTGAGTCGCCACTGGATAGATCGAATTCTGAGGCGACCGTTGGGAACTAGACAGGCCAGAGATAAAAGGTGCCCAAGAGGACGGAGCCACGTCTGGGCTGGAAGTTCTCGTCTGAGAAAGGGTCTTGCGACCTTTCTCAGCTTCATTATTCTGTTGTCTAATGGGAAGGCTTTATGGAGATTGGTGTCTAATATCATGCCTAGGTATACTAGTCTCTTCATAGGAAGCAGGGAGGACTTCTTGAGGTTTACCATGATCCCAAGATCTTGGCAAAACCTCAAAAGTTTGTCTCGGTGTTAAGAAGGGTTGATACCGAGTCCGCTAGGATTAGCCAGTCGTCCAGTAAGTGGAGGAGACGGATGCCAATCCTGTGTGCTCAAGATGACACAAGGGTGAACTTTTTGGTAAAGACTCGAGGTGCTGTGGAAAGACCAAAGCACAGCACCTTGAACTGGTATTGTCTGTTGTCTAGGCTGAATCTTAAGTACTTCCTTAAAGACATATGGATTGGAATCAGGAAGTACGGGTTCTTTAGGCCCAGTGTGCAACATGAAGTCACGTGGTCTTACCGCTTGTCTGACTGTGTCTGCCATCTCCATGCTGAACGGAGTTTGTTTGACAAACTTGTTCAGAGCTGAGAGGTCAATGACGGGTCTCCAGCCTCCAGACGCCTTTTTCACAAGAAAGAGTCGACTGAAGAAGCCTGGGGACTCGTCGAGGACCTCCTGGAGAGCGCTCTTCTTCAACAGGGTCTGGACTTCTACCCGGAGGGCTAGCCCCTTTGCTGATCCCATCACAAAGGAGTCTATTGACAGTGGATTCCTGTTCAGGGGAGGGAGCAGTGTTGTGAATGGGATGCGATACCCTGAACGAATCACGGAGATTGTCCAGGCTTTGGCCCCGAGTTGCTTCCACCCGTCCCAGCAACTTTGTATGCCTCCCCCCACTGGTGGACAAGCGGGGAGAATGTCTTTCCTAGCATTTGCAGCCTCAGCCACTCCCACTAGGAAATTTTCCTCCCCTGGAGGACTTAGTGCCTTTCCTGTCTTTGGTCGGAAAGGGCTTCTTAGACACACTGTCTTCGCTGCTGTCTTGTTCTTCGAGGTCTTAGCTGGATGGGACTGCTGGTGGTTTATAGGGCTTGGATTTCCAGCCCTATGGAAAAGGGAGTTTTGGTCGGACTTCCTCCATCTCTCAGCAGCATGTTCTACGTCCTTTGGCTCAAAAAGAGAAGATCCCTCTAGAGAGGAGTTCCTGACCTAGCGATCTCAGCATTCGGGACCTGCTATTGGATTCTCTCAGAGACAGCATCTCGACGTTTCAGAATAGTGTTCGCCCTTCAGTTTGAGACTTGATGGGCGAGAAACTCGATGGTGCGAGTACCTGAGAGAAGGAAAGTTTCCATAGCTTTCCTAGTGCGTTCCTTGGAGAAATCCTCGGTTCACACCCAGGGTCCCCAACTAAAGATCAAGCTACAAAATAGCCTGCTAGGCATACTTTCTAACCTTTTCCTGGTTGAGAATCTCAGCTGCTGAGAAGGTGACCTGACGGTTGGAGAGCCTCTCAAGAGGGACTCCCTTGGTGAGCTCTTCCAGAGAGAGGTGGAGTGAGAGCTGGACAAGGCTCGTCCAAAACAAAATACCTCCTCTGCTGGACGTGAGGAGGTGGGAGAAGCTTGGCGGCAGAGCCGAAATGTTCAGAGGAGACCTCGAATGCTGTTGGGCAATCTTTGCCCAGGCACTCCTTAGCTCTTGAGACCAGAGCAAGGCTGCACTGGTCTTAGAGGGCTTCTGAGTGCCAAAGACATGGTCTTTCCCTCTCGTGAGGGTATCTCTGGGTCGGTAAACCCATTGAATACCCTGATGAGAGTTAGGATTTGCCAGAAGGCATGTTCTGACTTTCTGCTCCCCCTCTGAAGTAGGACTGGCAGTGAACTCTCCTTATTCCACCCCAGAGAACTCCTCTCGAGGTGGGTCGTGAACATTCCTAGAGTGACTGGTAGTTCCTGAAGGCCTGGAGGTCTTTGAAGAGAACTTTGAAAGAGTCTTGGAGTCCTTTGATTCCTTCCGAGGAAGGAGATAGACTCTAGCATCGAAGACCGGATGGAGTTTGCCTTCCTGACTTCTGCTGGTGGTAGAGAACTCCCTGTGCGAGGAGAATTTTCCTCCGAAGGTGGAATGGAAGAAATTCGAACCTCTCGAGACTCCCTCGGCAGAGGTGAGGCAGAAGAGTGTCAGGAGGACGAGTCAGGAGAGACAGGCCTCGAAGGCCTAACAGGATTCAGTTTCCTCCTGGGGGATTTTACTGTGTCTGAGACTCCTCTTTTTCTCTTCAAGGGTGAAGCAGCCAAGGTTCTTTGCCGGAGATCTGCTGGAGCCGTCGTACGTTGTGAGGTCTCCGAAGACGAAGATGGTAATGTAGGCCTGATGACCTGTATAAAAAGGGATCAATGAGGCCCTGTGAGGAGTCTCAACCAATGGTTGCCGTGGGTCCGCCTTTGAAGATGGAATCTTCGGAATCTTGAACCCTTCTTTGGAACCTGTTCCTCCCGGCGCGCGCGCTGTACTGTATTTCCTTGAAGACGGATGGATTGGGATCTGGAAGTATGCATTCTGGAGATCCAATGTGCACATGAAGTACAACGGTCTTACTGCTTGAATGACCGTGTCTGCCGTCTCCATCCTGAACAGAGTTTGAAGAACAAACTTGTTCAGGGGTGAGAGATCTATGACTGGT
The DNA here is from genome assembly GCF_036898095.1 of Palaemon carinicauda. Lineage (NCBI taxonomy): Eukaryota > Metazoa > Arthropoda > Malacostraca > Decapoda > Palaemonidae > Palaemon > Palaemon carinicauda. The sequence goes on along the minus strand of NC_090761.1, from coordinate 48,702,117 downwards.
CTCCATCCTTCAGTCGCCTTTTTCACAGGAAAAAGTCAGCTATAGAAGCCTGGAGATCTGTCCAAGACCTCTTGGAGAGTGCCCTTCTGTAGCATGGTCTGGACTTGGGCCCGGAGGGCCAGCTCCTTTGGTCATCACTTCGCATAGAAGCTTAGAGGAATTGGTTCCGAGTCGGAGGAGGGGGAGATTGTATGAAAGGGACACGATATCCTGAACTGACCACTGTGATTATTCAGGGATCAGCCCCATGATGCTGCCAACTCTGCCAAAGATGTTGCAGGATCCCTCCCACTAATGGTCTGATGAGAAGATTGCCCTCCCTAGCGGGAGCGGCCATTTCAGCCGCCTCCTCTACCACCTTTCCTTCCTATGAAGGTCTTCCCACCTTTCTAGTCCATGGACTGAAAGGGGTTCTTAGACACCTTAGTCTTTGATGCCGAGGGTCGGGAAGAGCTGGACTGATCTATGGGGGGTCGAGGAGCCCTCCCATTAGGCCAAGACTGATGACCTTGAGTCAAGGCTCCATGGACGAGAGAATCCGTGGAAGATTTTCTCAACCTTTCAGCTGTTCGTTCCACCTCTAAACGATTGAAGAAGGAAGGTCCCTAGAGGGTCGAGTTCAGAAGGCACGTCACCTCCACTTTCGGCACCTGCTTGTGGAATCTTCCTATCACTGTATCCCTTCGCTGTCTCGAGCTTCCTTCCCCTTGGAATTCTTTATAGATAGTAGGTTGGCTAGGGCACCAACCACCCGCTGAGATACTAATGCTACAGAGTTATGGGGTACTTCAACTGGCCAGACGTTACCACACTGGATCTTTCTCTCTGGTTACGGTTCATTTTCTCTTTGCCTACACACACACACCGAATAGTCTGGCCTACTCTTTACATATTTTCCTCTGTCCCCGTACAACTGACAACCCCAAATAATTCTTCTTCACCCAAGGGGTTACTGCACTGTTATTGTTCAGTTGCTACTTTCTCCTTGGCAAGGGTAGAAGAGACACTTTAGCTATGGTAAGCAGCTCTTCTAGGAGGACACTCCAAAATCAAACCCTTGTTCTCTAGTCTTGGATAGTGTCATAGCCTCTGTACCATGGTCTTCCACTGTCTCAGGTTAGAGTTCTCTTGCTTGAAGGAACACTCGGGCACACTATTCTATCTTATTTCCCTTCCTCTTGTTTTATGAAAGATTTTCAGTTTATACAGGAGATATTAATTTTAATGTTGTTACTGTTCTTAAAATATTTTACTCTTCCTGGTTTCCTTTCCTCACTGCTTTTTCAACTAGGGTTGTAGCTAAGCAATTAATAATAATAATAATAATAATAATAATAATAATAATAATAATAATAATAATAATAATACAGTAATAATAATAACTGTTTTGAAATCTTTAGATTCTTTCCTAGGAGGGAAGTGTTTCTCCAAGACCGTAATTTCCGAAGAAACTTGCAATTCCTCAGGCTTCTGTGATTTAGTACCTGTGATCTCTTCCTCCTCGAGGGGGAGAGATACAGGGTGTTGATCCGGAGGAACAACTTCAAGGGGTTTGGGGTCAAAGGGGTGGATGGTAGTCTCCCGAGGAGAACCCATGTCACTGCTAGTACGCAGATGGATGGTGTCTAAGTGTGGGGGCATTACACGCTTCATCCTCCTTCTCTGCTTGGTCGTCATCCTGTCACCTGACTTGACCAGTGTTAAAGGGAGAGGTTCGGTAGGTGGGTCATCTGCAGAGCCCTGTATCTCTTTGGTGTTCGGCCGAGGAACAGAACTCTGAGTAGACCTTCTCCTCGGGAGTCACTCGTGACCAAGGAAGAGGTTGGACAGGTGGAACGGGCAACCTTAGCGACTTTTGTAGAGAGGACACCAAGGTGCCAAACCAGGAAGGGAGCTCTCCAGCCCAAGACAAGTCAGGAGCTTCATTAGGGAGTCCCGGAGAAGGAGACCGCCTCTTAGTATGTTGTTCCGAGGGGCCAGCTTCTGGTGGAGGAAGTTTCTTTGGCATCATGAGATGCTCTTTGGTGATGCACACCGGGAGATCAGTAGAGATAGGAATGTTAGCGTACTTGTTAGGAGGTTCCTTAAAGCCCTCTGGAAAAGGGACTGTCCTGCCACTAAAGCTGTAAGTAGGGGAGGATGTCGTTGGAGGAATTGGATACTCACTAGCTCACGAAAATATGGCTTCAGTACGCATGACACTCACCTGTTCAGCAGTTGGACTTGCTGGTGGAGGCGCTTTACTCGCAACAACGAGTGGATTGCACATGGACGTGCACGACTGACATGCGGAATCAAGAGATTCGCGCTCAATGGTGGCCGAATCGCGAGCAGAAGTCACTTTTTCGCACGCAACTGAGGGAAAGCGAAAAGTAGAAGGCCTCTGGAGCTCTTGTGCTGAAGGAACACTCTGCACACATGAAGATGGGGGGCTGGGAGCCTCCGAGTGGGGGCAACATGCTGGGTGGGAGAGCGTTTGAGTGCGGCAGAGCTGATAGAGGGGTGGTGTGTAGGCGAACGCTTCATAACGACACCCCAGGCTTTGAAAGGCTCTGGAGGTAGAGTTGACAGAGGCTTCTCTAAGGGTTGGTCTACATCATTTCCTTGTCCGGTCCAAGGTCGATTGGAATGAGGGTTAGGAGATGTGCGCGGATGGAGAGCACGTGCGTCTACGATGTCCTCTAAATGAGCGTCTCCTTGATCTAGAGCGTTTAGAACACTTAGATTGTGATCGTCTAGTGACAGTCTTTCAATCGTGAGCGTCTAGCTTGTGATCTACAATGCTTGCCTCGTGATCGTGATCATCTTGATTGCGAGTGCTTAGCGTGAGACTTTGAGTGCAAAGCTTGTGATTGTGAGCGCAAAGCCCGTGATCTTGATAATAAGCGCGAAGCCCGCGATCACAGCCCGCGATCGTGATCGCAAGGCTCATGACCATGTGTCTCTAGAGGAGGAACGCAAAATGGAACTTGGGTTTAAGGGTGAAGCTCTTGATCTTGATTGCTATACCCTAGCTCAAGGGTGTCGCCTAGAAGATTTACGCCTAGGCCGCGATGACCTACGGTCTGTATGGCGTGAAACATAGTACTATGATGCAAATGTCCATGGGACAAATGCTTAGATCGTGAAAGATCTCTCAAACCTTGTAAACGGGTTTTGGTGAACGTAAAGCTTGTGAGTAGGATCCTGTTACAAGACTGGATGTTGTCACACGTCCAGGTGAAGGGCGAGCAGGTGGAGCGCTCATCAAAGGAGGATTACTGCGCTCAATCAGATCGTTCTGCCTAACCTCGTCAGCTTGCTGGGGCAGCGTACGCAAGCTGGAACCATCCCTGTTGGAAAAAACATCAAAAATTTTAAATAATTTTTATTTTTCCTAACATACTTACTGAGAACTACTTTCTTTTAGGAGATCACTGGTTATCTCTCTCTGCGACCAGAGTTTTGAATAGTTATCCCCCCGCTCCGCGCCCTCAGTAGCTTTACCCCCGGCATCCAGGAATGTGCCCCGAGGGTAGGATTAACGGTAGGTCGCTTGCTAGTCGGGTCACCCTCCTCATTAAGTTCTATTGCATTAGCATCATGCTAGTAAGGGAAGAAGGCACTCAGGGAAGGAAGGGAGGGCCATTACACGAAAGTAGTTCTCGGTAAGTATGTTAGGAAAAATAAAAATTATTAAAAATTTTTGATTTGTTCCAACACGAATACTTACCTCGAACTACTTTCTTTTAGGAGACCTTACACTTTAGGAGGCGGGAGTGCTAATCTGACCCCCTGACCCGGCCGTGGAGGCCAACAGGCCTCAGGATAACGGGACCTACCAAAGAGCGGAAGCGAGGGTAACTATACAAAAAATTCACGTTAGTGTCTAGGAACTCACCTTTTGAAAACTTCTTTCGACGTTCCTTCTCGACGTGTAGTCGTGAAGAATGTGTGATTTTCTGGGAACAGACGGTACTCCCCGAAGAGGCAAGTAAGCAACTGGGTAGGAGGTAGGAAAACCGCACTTGTGCCTACCGGTCGCTAGTCTTGAATGTGCCTGGGGTTTATCGTTACACCGCTTGGAGGGCGGAGATGACTGTTCCAATGGAGTACCCGTCCAAGGATTTTCTTGAGTAGTCCTTGAGGTAGTGGGCAGTAAAGGTTGACTGGCTCGACCAAGTACCTGCTCGCAGGATTTGCCCTACTGCCATGTTTTTCTCAAAGGCTAAGGAGGTGCTCAGGCCCCTGATGTCATGAGGTCTGGGAGTGCCTGGCACTGCTATGCCAGCTTCCTTGTAGGATCTGGCGATCACCTGTCTCAACCAGAAGGAGATGGTGTTTTTGGAAACTTGTTTCTTATTAATACCTGTGAAAACGAAGAGGCTCTTGATATCCGGGCAAAGATGCGCTGTCCTTTCCAGGTATTTTCTAATTGTTCGCACTGGGCACAATTTTAAGTCTTCTGCATTACCTGTCTTAGGGATGGAAGGAATCGAGAAACCTTCAAACCTCGGGTCCCAGACTGCTGGGTTCTGAGTCCTGGCCACAAAAGAAGGTACGAACTTGAAGGATACTTCTTTCCACCCCTTTGAGTGAGAGACGTCATATGACAAACCATGGATCTCTCCCACTCTCTTAGCGGACGCCAAGGCCAGCAAGAAGACGGCCTTGAGGGAAAGGTCTTTGTCCATGATATCTTTCAAGGGCTCAAAGGGAGGACGACACAGCATCTTCAGTACCAAGGCTAAGTCCCACTGGGGCACTCTCCTCGCCTGAGGGGGGCAAGACTGCTCGAAGCTTTTGACAAGCATCGCTATGTGTCTCGAGGCCCCCAGGTCGATGCCCTTCAGGAGGAAGACTTGGCCTAAGGCGGCCCGAACTCCTTTTATGGCTGGGATTGACATCCCTACTTTGTCCCTGAGAAACACCAGAAACTCTGCTATGTCTGGGACAGAGGCCTTAAGAGGTCTAATGTGCTTCTCAGCGCACCACTTTGTGAAGGAGGCCCATTTTGCCTGGTATATCGCGACTGACGACTTTCTCAGGTATAGCGACATTCTCTTAGCCGTGGAGGGAGAATAACCTTCCTTCTTCAGGAGTCGCTGGATAGTCTCCAGGCGTGAAGACGAAGGGAGAGTGGGTTGTCGTGGAACTTGAGGAAGTGAGGCTGTTGCAGAAGGTCTGACCTGGCGGGTAGAGGCCACGGCGGGTGACTCGTTAGGTCTTTTAGGTCTGCGAACCACTCCCTCTCCGGCCACCAGGGCGCTACCAAAGTCATCTTTAGGTTTTGGGTGGCCTTTACTCTGTTGAGCACTTGCCTTATCAACGTGAAAGGGGGAAAAGCGTAAACATCCAGATTGTCCCACCTGTGCTGAAAAGCGTCTTCCAGGGCTGCTTTCGGGTCTGGCACAGGGGAGCAATAGACTGGGAGTTGGGCGTTGAGTTTCGTTGCAAAGAGGTCCATCACCGGGGAACCCCAACGCTGAATGATGAGCCTGGCTACTTCCGGGAGGAGGGACCACTCTGTCCCTACTATCTGGCCCATTCTGCTGAGGCCGTCAGCCAGAACGTTTTTCTTCCCGGGAATGAACCTTGCTACTAACACCACATGATTTTCTTCTGCCCAATTCAGAATCTCTATGGTGAGATCGCACAACTTCCTTGATTTCAAGCCCCCCTGCTTCTTTATGTATGCTACTACCGTGGCGTTGTCGCACATCAACGCCACGGTGTTTCCTTTTAGCAGACTTGCGAAGTGTAAGCACGCCTTCTGGACTGCTTTCAACTCCAGGACATTGATGTGGAGTTGCTTTTCCCCTTCCAACCAGGTACCTCGTGCTGTCCCGTCAAGGAGGTGGGCTCCCCACCCTTGGTTAGAGGCGTCTGTGAACAGGAGTAATTCTGGAGGGCTGGTCCCGAAGGGCATCCCCTTGAGGGAGTTCGACTGGCAGTACCACCATTCCAGGGAGGGTCTTGGGTCTGGAAGGACTCGAATTAGCACTTGTTGCGAGTGTGTCTGGCACCAGAGGCTCTTGAGATTCCATTGGATGGATCTGAGCTTTATCCTCCCTTGTGGAATTAGTTTCTCTAACGAGACCAGGTGGCCTATCGGCCTCTGCCAGTCTTTCGCTCTCCTTGGTTGTTCTGATAGGAAGGGCTTGATGATGTGCCTGAGGTTCTTGATCCTGTCCTCCGAAGGGAAAACTTTCCCTTGAATGGTGTCCAATGTCATCCCCAAGTAGTTCATTCTGTTGGACGGGGATAGATTTGACTTCTTTGGGTTGATGACAATACCCAGATCTCTGCAAAACTGAAGGAGACTTCTCCCTTGTTCTTCCAAGAGGACCTTTGAGGCGGAAAGGAGCAACCAGTCGTCCAGGTATCTGATAAGGCGGATGCCACGTTCGTGAGCCCACACTGATACAGTCGCGAAGACTCTCGTGAACACCTGGGGCGCTGTTGACAGACCGAAGCAAAGAGTCCTGAATAGCAGGATCTGGGAACCCCATTTCACCCGGAGGAACTTCCGACTCGATGGGTGGATCGGAATTTGGAAGTATGCGTCCTTGAGGTCGACGGTCATCATAAAATCTTTCTCCCTCAAGGACAGCAGAACTGACTTTGGAGTGTCCATCTTGAAGTCCGTCTTCTTGACGAACTTGAGAGCCAACAGATCTATAACTGGCTTCCACCCCCCCGTCGCTTTCTCTACCAGGAACAGGCGACTGTAGAAACCAGGTCCTGGGAGAGGAACTTCTTCCATGGTGCCCTTCTCTAACATGGAGGACACCCTCTTGAAGGGCGGTCCTCTTTACCGGATCTTTGAGCGCTAGCCATTCCGTCCGGTTGGCCGGAATAAGAGGGGGTGGATTTGCCAGGAACGGGAGTCTGTAGCCCTCCTTAAGGACGGACACTGTCCAAGGTTCTGCTCCTTGCGCCTTCCATGCTTGCCAATGTAGTCTGAGGCATCCCCCAACCCCAGGCTTGGGCGGGGATAGGGGTCCTCCCACTCTACCTTCTTCTAGAGGAGCGGCCTGATCTGCCTCTCCTAGAGGCGGAGTAACCCGACCTGAAGGAGCTTGAGGGTGCTGAAGCACCTCTGCGGGAGGGTTGCGGAGTTGAGGACCAGGAGGAAGAGGGGGCTTCTCTCCTCGTAGTGCTGGAAGAGGCTTGGGGCGTCGCGGCGCTGTCCGAGACGGACCTCTTGTATGGAGGTCTCCTTGAAGCTGCCGTTTTGGTGACGTTGGCCTCCTTCCTCTTCGAGACCTTTTCCATCAAGGCCTCTAACTCTTTCATCGGAAAAAGAGACTCTCCCCACAGGGGGAGGCTGCGAATTGCTCGCGCCTCCCTGTCCGGTACTTTCCGAGACACTTTGGTGAGAACCGTGTCTCTCTTACGGAGAACCCAGTTGGCTGTAAGGGCGAGAGACTGATAAGTCAGGAATTTGAGGGTTTTACCCCCGGAGGTAATGAGGTCCCTCATCAGGCTTTGCTGGTCAGGGTCTTCGGGGTCGTAGGAGGCTTGCACACCCACCAACGTGGACGCCCACCAGTCTAGCCAAGAGGAGACGTTAATCAAGTCTCGCGACATCTCCTCCATCATGGAGGCCTCTGCAGGTGAGAAACAGACCGGGGCCGAAGAGGCTCTGTCGTCAGAAACGCCTTGGCTCAGAATGTCCACGGCCGTCTCCACTTTACAAGGGCCTGGGCGACGACCTTCGGGCACATAGACCTTCCCTTGGTTCTTGAGGCCCTGGAGTAATTTAGAGGCACTCTGGGACTTGGGAGCCTCGGCATTGCCGGCCACCACTTTGTCTATGAACTCTTGCCCTAGAACTAGGTCTCGGGCCAGAGGGAGTGCCAGGGACGATTTAGGCTGGGAGGGAGTCTGCATAATTCTCAGGAGACTCGACCTCCAGGAGTCTCCATCTGTCTGCTATTCCGTGGTGCCTTCTGATCAGGCTAACCACTCTCCTATAGGCGGAGTCTTCCGTCGGGGAGCCCTCTCCTCCGTCAGCCGAGGCCGAGGCCTGGGGCAGGGGAGTCGGTTTACCGGGCACGCCGACCGGACGCCTGGCCCTCGGGGCCAGGGGCGCCGTCCTGCCAAGGTACTGGACCTCATCTGCAGGTAAGACCGCACCAGGGGCTCGGGATAGTGCAGGCACTGCTGGATCAGCGGGGACTCTCGTACGCCCGAAGGCTCTGGGTGCTGAGGGCGCGGTTCCCGGGGGCTGACCCGACAGCGGGAACCGTTCCTTCCGACCTGAAGGCCGCACCAGCTGGGCTGGTTCGGCCTGGCTGCCTGGTAAGAAGCGCGTTTCCCCCCGCTGGGCGGGGTGAACCAAAGGCCTCGAGGACTTATGCCTAATAGAGAGGTCTTTCCTGCGAGCCAGGTCGCGAGGGTCAAGGCCGTGCTTGGAGGGCGGCCGCCTTGGGGACCGCTCGCTGAACTGGTGGTCCGGGGACCGAAGCACCTTCAATTCCCGCGACGAAACGTAGATCCAGGCGCCCCCCGGGAGATACACTCCTCCTATACTTACGGCTCGGGGAGCGGGATTGTTTCCTGCTGTAACGAGAGCGCGACCTTGACCTGGAACGCTCGGTCCTGGACCGCTCCCTTCAACGGCGGTGTTTCACCTTGACCTCTTCCTCTGACGAGGAATAGATGTCCGAAGAGCCAGACGACACTGCGTTCACCACGTGTCGGCTGGAAGCGGGGACTGCGGGGGACTTCTTCGGTCATTGAATGCCAGAGGTCGAGGGCTGGAGGAAGTCATCGGGAACTTCCATGGGAAGGGTTGGGAACGACTCAAACTGTTCCATGCCCGGGAGCCAGGGATCCAGGGCTACATCCATCCTCAGGGGAGACCTACCAGGCGTCTTCGGGAGCCTCCCACCGTAGGCATCGTGACCTGCAGGTTGGACTTTACTCTGATTATCTCCCCCTAAAGAGGAGCCAGAAGCACAAGCCCACGAGGGCGGCGGCGACACTGAGACTGCATTACTACCCCACACGGGGTCATCGGAGGAAGCGTGCCCCCCTAGCACGAGGCCCGACTCTCCGGACGCACTACTAGGACCTTCACTAGCCCTAGAGGGGCCTGCCACTGGCCCTGCACTAACACTGGGCTCCTGGGATAGGACGCCTTGTTCCTCCACTACACTAGACTTACCTCGTCCCCTACTTTGTGTAGGTGACGGCGAAATCGAGACCCCGTCGGAACGCTCACTGGGTGACGGTATCGGCGAGGAAACACTAACTTTCCTGGGGGAACGTTTCGCTGCTTTTCTTTTCTTAGTACCATAACGTACCCACTGAATATCGCTCCAGCCCACGCACTCGGGGCACGTGTCTGCTGACGAACACACTTTACCCCTACAGGAGGAACAAAGGGAGTGAGGATCCACTTCGGGCTTGGAGAGGAACGCTCCACACGATTTCCCGGCTCTAGGGCCAGGACAACGGCGAACCTGCTCCATAACGCACACAACGCACGACACAAGCACTTAAGGAAATGAATTAAACACTGGGTAAGCACACGGTTGAAAAGTGAACGCACAGGAACACTTGGGAAAGCACACTAGAAAAAACACAAGTTGCCACGCTGGGAACACGTGGGGCACAGGACGCACACAAAGGATCTACAGAGATACGAGAGCGAGAGATGTTCACCTCTCTCGACCAGAGAACTTAATGAGGAGGGTGACCCGACTAGCAAGCGACCTACCGTTAATCCTACCCTCGGGGCACATTCCTGGATGCCGGGGGTAAAGCTACTGAGGGCGCGGAGCGGGGGGATAACTAGTCAAAACTCTGGTCGCAGAGAGAGATAACCAGTGATCTCCTAAAAGAAAGTAGTTCGAGGTAAGTATTCGTGTTGGAACAAAAGGTTTATGTTAGGGTTAGGCAGCGATGTCGCCCTAGATTGGCAGGCGGGGACATCGTTAGCAGGAGGCCGTTGTAAGGGCAAACAAGAGCGATCAAGTCCGCTCGTGGAAGGGCCAGAAGAGGGTGAAAGGTAGACTTCACAAAGATCCATGCCATAAGATGTTGCTGCCACAGGGAACGGTTCTCTCCTTGCGCCATGCTGAAGGAGTTGCAAGAGTCCTTCGGAAGGTGAGTGAGCAGTAACCTCCAAGGACAGCCAGGCCTGCAGCACATCTGCAAGGGAAAAAGGCTCCCCAGCGGCTGAAGGTGAAGATCCTCCACTAGGGGAAGCTTCAACGTCCCCCTAGTACCCCTAGCTTACCAAGGAGTACGTCGGTCTGCGGTCTTACTCGACCGACTCCCAGAGGAAGGTGGGCGAGGAAGAGCTTTGGGAAGCGATCCAGGGGTGAGGTAAGAAGCCCAAGCTCTTTTTCCATACAGAGCAGACTCCGGGGGAGAAATATCTCTCTTAGCTTTCTTCTCCCTGCGCCACCCGAACTTCTCCCGCTGGGAGGCAGACCACTCCCAACACTCGTCACAGGGTGAAGCCTGCTCGCAGCGACGGCCCCACCAGGCAGGACACAGCAGAGGGGGGGGTCTGTGTCCACGGAGGACATGAAGGTGCCGCAAGGGCGACTTTCACGACCAGGACAGATACGAATGGAAGCGTCAGAAGAAGGAGCATACTTACACCTGAAAAGAGAGGGGAAGCGCGTAAAGCAATGATTGTATGTTTAATGGCCAGCCTTGGGAAGAGGTGGAGAGCGGATACATCCCATCTCAACCAACCAAAAGAAAAAAGTGAGGTAGCTCTGTGAGCTGTGAGTAGAGATAGGTGGCTGTGGTACCACCCAGCCACCCCCTACCGACCCACAACAGTGGGAAGGTGGGGTTACCACCTCCCATTTTCTTTCAATCTATTGGCTGCCTTCCAGCTTCGCCAAGAGAGATATCCTATGTAAACAATCAAAGGTTTGTTAGTGTGGGAACAACTGGTATATTTTGTTGTTGGAGAACCTTAGGTACTTCCTTGAGGATGGATGAATGGGGATCTGAAAGTATGCATCTTTGAGATCCAGTGTGATCATGAAGTTGTTTGGTCTGACCGTTTGAGTTGTCACCATCTTAAAAGGGGTTTGTTGAACAAACTCGTTCAACGCTGAGAGATATATGACCGGGCTCCAGACTCTAGAAAACTTTGCTACAAGAAATAGTCAACTGTAGAAACCTGAAAACCCGTCTCGGACCTCCCGGAGAGCGTTTTTCTCCAACATTGTCTGGACTTTGGCATGAAGGGCAAGTTCTTCCGCGGATCCCCTTGCGTAGGAATTCATGTTCACTGGATGAGGGGTTAGAGGAGGGAGAGAGTGCATGAACAGGACGTGATATCCTGCCCTAAGGACGGAGACCGACCAAGTTCGGCCCAGTGGAGCATCCACCCCTGCCATCTGCTCTGTAAGCATCCTCCCAACAGTGGACTAGTTGGAGGAATAGCCCCCAAACTGGTCCATCTAAGTTGTCCTCTCCTATCTTTTATGACTTCTAGGTCCTCTCGGGCAAAAAGATTGTCTCTGACCCTGGTTTCTTGCTGCTCCCTGTTGTGGTTGCTTAGGACCCTTCTGTCCTTGATACCTTGCCGGATGAGGGCACAGCTGCTGAGGTGCCACAGGGTACGAAAGAGAGACAGAGGAGGGAGTCTTAGTTTGCTTTCCTCCAACTTTCAACAACCACCTCAATGTCCTTCACATTAGAGAGGGAGGGGCCATCCATCAGGCCATTGCAAAGTCTCGTATCTTCCCTTTGCAGTACCTGCTTCATGATTTTTAAGACAACCACATTACGTTGCCTCAAAACCCAGTTAACTCACTGACTGAGGACATTGTGGGTCAGAAAAACTCGATAGTCTGGGTTCAAGAAAGTAGGAAGGCTGACATCGCCTCCATGTTCCGCTCGATGAAGTCCTTGGTCTTGAACAAGTAGCCTACTATCCCCAACCAGTAGTCCACCCATGCAGCATCAGCAGTAGAGAATCCCACCAACAAGGAAGAAAGATGTCTAATGGTAAATTCACCATACATGTCAAGAGGGGTGAGTGGTGCTACTAGCCCAATGATATTCACATAACTACCTTGTTAACTATTTCAATGGACATTCTTGCTTGAGATGAAGATACTCCACTATTTCTTTAGAAGATGAATGTATGCATTTGCATACCAATAAATACCATGGTAAGGAAGTTTAACAAGACCACTAAGTTACATTTATATTCTCATTTGGCTCATCCAAAGAAATTGCTTCAGTATGAACAAGAAATTGGAAAAAAGTAAGTTTAAAGAAGCTGGACAGCTAGGCAGAAAAAGACTAAAATGAATAGATAAAAGATAAAAGGCAGAATCAATGTAAATTCCCACGACAAGAGATATCTCACACAGGGTTCTGAGAAAATATAGGTCTTCCCTTTCCTCTTGAGCAAACATGCATCATTAGCTAGGTCCTCAACCCATTCTATGTAATCTGTTTTTTCTTTAAATGTAACTTTTTACTTCCCTTACTGTATGTCTCTTTGGTTACTTTGGGAATTATACATAATACTCTGCTTTAGTTGTTCGCCCTACCAGCCTTCCATCAGAGAAAAATGCTAATGAAAAAGAACAATATTGTATGTAGTTTAGTGTATAATTTCAAGTTTTTACAATAAATCTTGAAAAATAAGTTACCTACCTTGACATATTCCAAACTACGGAATAAATTCCAGTCAACCATGGCAACTGTTCCTGTGTGTTCATTCCATATTCTTTCCAATTCTGCTCCAACTTGCTCTTCTGTATACCTCTCTAATAGTGATAACTTCTCTTCAATCAAATTCTTTCTTGCTACATAAAAATGTGGATCGTTTAAATCTACAGGAGCCGCCTGATGTGGAGACCGAAAGACATCTGGCACTGAACTATAAAGGATATCCCAAAAAAAGAAACCAAATAGTGATCTTACAGTACTTCCTTCATGATGCAAGCCTTCACTGTAACCTAAACTTTTGTAATGATTTAATGCTAGTTCTTCAACAGAACATACAGTCACTTCCCCTTCACCAGCATGTCTGTCTGAATCTTGACGAATAAAAACTTTTTTATAGCCAGCATCACCAGGAAGGGATCGACCTTCAATAATGACTTTTGGTGCCTCTCTTGGTTTCATTAATGGTAATTCAAGGATATCAGGAGCAAGTGACCTAAAACGTGGAGAAGCAGCCATCCGTTGTGCCCTTATACTTAACGATAAGCGGTGACCTACCCGAACCTCGGGATCATTTAAGGCTTCTTTTATAACTTCAAATGTCTCCACTGGGGATTTCAAATACACTTCTAAGTTTAGGGCTAATCTATCATACCATCTTCCCCGATAGTCTTGCAAGTAAGATGTCTGATTAAGCAAAAACCTTAACTGTTCCACAGCTTTCCTGTAATTCTTGAGTCTCTGGTAACACTCAACTGAGCAACTTATGATATAAACAAGTACAGACATGGAAGTATAACAACGTAAAAATGTTGGCAATGATAGGTCATGTTTTATCAGTTCCTCATTGTTAATAAGCTCTTGATATGTTACTTTTGCAAGTTCACAATATTGAACCGACTCCTCCCACTGCTGTTTTTCAAGACAATCATGCAGATCTGATAGAATCTGGCTGCAGCCTTCAAACCTAATGAGCTCCTCTCGTGACTGGAATATTGAATGCTGCCTTACTACATCATATTTTGGAAACTTCATTTTACCTAAGTTCACCATTAATAAAGTTGTCAATTGTGTATGGTTTACTTTGTCATCTTCATCATCATATCTAGGCAAACCATACAGCATAATTATACGCATAAACACACGATACACATCTTTGTTGACAAGGCAAGACTGACCCAACAATTCTTTAGCCTGTTTCAAAATGACACAATTCTCTGAAGATTTCTTAGAAAAAGCAGATAGTACTGATGGTTGACATTTATTGAAGTTCAATAAAGACGTGATCAAGTCTTCTTTCTTTCCCGATGTTGAAATTCTAATCTGTTTACAAAGATTTTTCACTTCCTCTGCTGTCAACAACTGAAGGACTTCATTGGGATCACATAATTCTTCTGACAATCTTAAAAAACTGGCATAAGACAATTCTTTGATATACAGTTCCATGTCTTCTTGATCACAGATGTCACGATAATCAAGCTTGGATACTCTGTTCCACTTCAGTTTCCTCTGAAACAAACGAACGTACAGCTTTTGAGCTTGTAAACTTAACTTATGAAAGCTTTTCACAAATGACAGATCCTCTTCATTAAATAACTGTAAATCAAAAGGTTCAGACAAAACAGTTGTCATTATCAATAAAAAGTTTTCTAAATAATAACCTTTATGCCCTCTAAAAATGGATTTGTCATATTTATTCTCTGCAAGGACTTCTGATACTGTTGGTGAGATTAGAGGATTTCCAATGTGTTTATTTGGTGACTGGCTCTGTTTCTGAGGAGATAATGAAACTGACCTTCTTTTTGCTATAAAGTTTTTTGATACATTCTGGGGTGAGGATTGTAAAATACCTGTCGATTTGATACTCTGGTTAATTTTCCTTGGTGTTCTGACCCAAAGCCTCTTTTTTTCCTCACCCTGACTGGTCTGATCTTGACTTTTAGAGGACATGTGTGAGGAACCCTGACTTTGAGGAATATCACTGTTTTGACTTTGGGATGCTGTATTCAACAAGGCATCAAAGACTCTCTCCTTATCGATCTTTGAAAATCTGTTAACACCGGACTTTATATCTTGAGATAAGGAAACTTTACATGAGGATGCTTTTGATTCACAAATACTATCATGACTACTTTCAGTGGAAGTAGGAAAAAGTTTTCTAATATGCTCTTCCTTCTTTTCACTACTGTCAGAAGTGCAGTCAAACCTATTTATAGTTGGTCTAGGTGATGTCTCCAAGGAAGCAAGATTAGAGCTTACAAAAGGTGCCGAAAATGCTTCAGTAACATCAGCAGGGCCTGACACAGGAGACAAGGATACCTTGGAAGCAACAGGAGAAACTACTCCTGAAGTTTTATTTTTCTTTTCAGACCCAAATGTACATTTTAGTCTCTTTTTCAGCAATTTATCCGGAGTTCTGAAGTGAATGGGCTTTTCAAAATCATCGTCACTGTCTCCATGAAACTTGTCATCACTTGTAACGAAGGAATGTGATGATTTACCACTAACAATTTTACACTTTTCCTTTTCTTCCACAGATTCTTTAAATAGATTACTCTGACTTTTTGATAAATCCTTGGAATGCTTAAGAGGGGTTGCTTGGTATGTGTAATCTTCCATTTCATCTAAACCTGTATCCACCAATAACTCAGTTTTTCGTTTGTTCAAAGATAATCTAGAAGGTGTTAACAAACTTTTATTAGAATCTTTTTCAAGTATTTCCTCCACGACAGGATTTTCAATATTAGACAAAGTATTTTCCTTACCAGGTGTTAAACAGGGAGATTCCCAATCTGCCTGTAATGAAGCTATGCGGTGCTGAGGAGAACCGATAAGTTCATTTTCCATTTTAATTTTTGTGTTTTTTCCAACTGGGGAACAATAAGGAGAGACATTTTGGTCTTCACTGAGGAATGAAGAACTCTGGCAAGTGGAAGAGGTTGGGTAAAGATCTTTTTCAATTTCAAAAATATGCGTTTCAACCATAGATGGGGTAATATAAGGTTCATTATCAGCTACATTCTCATATTCAATTATTCTAACATCTGAATCATCGGACATATTTAAATCATCTTCCTCACTGTCTGATAACATAACTTTTTGTTTCTTTTTGTTAGCTATCTCATTTTTCACAGACTTCAGGATTTTCTTCCGCTTGGCCAAATTTCCATCTTTTTTCTTTTTAGGCCTCTCCCGGCTCTTACAATCTTGATCTAAATGCCAGTTGATTTTACTTTCAGGTACTTCTAAAAAGCATCCAGGACAGGTAATTATGACAACTGCTGGTTTTGGTTCTGTGGACTGACGTCTGAAAAAGTCAATAATCGTTTTCTGGGGTTTATCAGATGAGTTATCATTTTTCTTTAGTCTCTTCATTTTCTTGTTTTATCACACCATACTTGTAACTATATCTTCACCTAAAAGTAGAAAGATAAAAAACATAAATTAAATTACAAAATGTATGAACCATATTCATATATAAATGCAAGGCTAAACAATAAACTATTGCTTTGTTTATGCATACTTTACTATAAATATTTCTAAGAATTGACCTAGTTAAAGTGTACTTATAATAGATATAAAAGAAATTCATATGTAAAATAGGCATTGCAATAGTACAGTATTAGCAAGTTTATGAAAGGAATATAATAAATTTGGAATAATTTGTATTTTTCCTAACTATAGAAAGCTGGAGCTCTTTATGTAGGAGTATTATTTCGGCAATAGCTGAAATAAGCCGTTAAAGCTTTTGCGAGGTGTGTCTACTCTCAGCTAGTTAGTGGAGGTGGGTAGCAGGGGTAGACCAACCAACCAGCTCACACCAATGCTAGTAAACAATCGTCATTTGTTCTGTAACTGACATACAAACCATGCTATTTAATAGGGGTTATTACTTTCGGCGTAGCTGAAATGACGAGCCATTAAAATTTCAACGAGGGTTTACTACCCCACCGCTAGTTAGCGGGGGGTAGGGAGGGTAGCCTGCTTAACACCCCCCCCTCACACACACCTGTGCTTGAACTCACTTTACTTTTGGCTCAGAGCGAAAACGGTTGTTCCTCTCTCTCTCCTTGCCTTTTTTGGACTGCCATT
Source organism: Palaemon carinicauda (assembly GCF_036898095.1). NCBI lineage: Eukaryota > Metazoa > Arthropoda > Malacostraca > Decapoda > Palaemonidae > Palaemon > Palaemon carinicauda. The sequence goes on along the minus strand of NC_090761.1, from coordinate 48,685,383 downwards.
AATTCTAGTCTTTTTACTTACTTTTTCTTATACTTGTAATATATACATAAACATTCTTTAAGTTTATGTATATATTTGTGTATAGAAATGTAGTAAGTTTTCTTTTCAGTGTTTGTGCTGTGTGTGTGATGTACGACGACACTTGCATAGTAGCAAGGCCACCACAGTTCCACTTCATGGGGAACGACCTCTCCCTCTCTGGTCCATCGGTCTTCCCGTTGGCATATATCCGTTAACTCGGCCGCCGCAGGAGAATCGTCATCGCCCGGACCCTCTTCATTCATCTATTATCTTCGCTTTTCCTCTTTTCCTACGGGAAACTTGGATTCTCAGCGAAGGGAATGTGGCCTTTTTCAGATTGACTACGGTCTCTCTCTACTCGAGGTCGTTCACCTTTACTACAACTACGTACTATTACGGTAGCTCCTTTCCCGTTGCGGGTTAGGTTGCTATTCCGTTTGTTTGTCTCAATTATTTTTAGTGAAATCTAATTGTATCTTAACTTTTCAGCTTTCTCCGTGGGGAACACTTCCCTTCAGGGGTTCAGTGGTTCTCACTATTAGTGAATATTCTTAGATGATTTAGATAATTATTATTCTGCATGCCGAGATGGTGTTCTTGGTGACCCTCCTCTTAGTCCTCCCAGTGCTAACAAACAACGCTTGCACCTGAGGACGGACTACAGCTGTTCTTTTGAGATATAGCCTCAGACTCCTTACTGGGTCATCTGTTACAGAACGAAGACTAGAAATCTGGAAGTAGTCGAACCGAGGGTCCGGCACCCCCGGATTCTGAGTCTTAGCAATAAACTCAGGGACGAATTTGAAAGTTTCCTCCCCCATCCCCTTGAATGGGCGATGTCATATGAGAGACCATGAAGTTCACTGACTCGCTTGGCTTGGCTGATGCCAAAGCTAGTAGGAACACCGTCTTCCAAGTTAGGTGGCGATCTGAAGCCTGGCGTAAAGGTTCATAGGGAGGTCTCTTAAGAGACCTGAGAACTCGAACCACGTTCCATTGAGGAGGTCTCACTTCCGACTGAGGGCAGGTAAGTTCATAACTTCTTAGGAGTAGGGAAACTTCCAGCGAGGAAGAAATGTCCATTCCTTTGAGCCTGAAGGCTAGACTTAAGGCTGAGCGATAGCCTTTCACCGCCGAAACTGAAAGGCACATTTCTTCACGCAAATACACGAGGAACTCCGCTATTGTTGGAATAGTGGCATCGAGTGGAGAGATACCCCTTCCACGACACCAACCACAAAAGACTTTCCACTTTGCCTGGTAGACAAATGCTGATGATTTTCGCAGATGTCCAGACATCCTAATCGCAACTTGTTGCGAAACTCCTCTCTCAGCGAGCAGATGCTGGATAGTTTCCAGGCGTGAAGTCGTAGCGAAGCTACGGCTTTGTGGAAGATGTTGGCATGTGGTTGTCTGAGTAGATCGTGTCGTGGAAGGAGTTCTCTCGGAAGTTCCGTTAGGAGTTGCAGAAGGTCCGGAAACCATTGCGCGTGATGGCATAGCAAAGCTATGAGGGTCATTGAAAGATTGACCGGTATTCTGGTCTTGTTGAGCACCCTCCTCATCAGACAGAACGGGGGAAAGGCGTACACGTCGATGTTGTCCCACCGTTGTTGGAAGGCATCTTGCCAGAGCGCCTTGGGATCCAGGACTGGGGAGCAGTATAGTGCAAGCTTAAAGTTCAACGCTGTCGCGAACAGATCCACAGTCGGGGAACCCCACAAAGTCAGGACTATGTTGGCTACTAGATGATCCAAAGACCACTCGGTACTCACTATCTGAGACGCTCTGCTCAGACTGTCGGCGAGCACATTCCTCTTGCCTGGAATGAAACGTGCCGATAGTGGAATCGAGTGGACTTCGGTCCATCTCAATATCTCTACTGCAAGATAGGATAGCTGCTTCGAAAAGGTACCTCCTTGCTTGTTGATGTAAGCCACTACTGTGGTGTTGTCGCTCATCACCACCACAGAGTGACCCGCCAAGTATTGTTGGAACTGCTGAAGGGCCAAGAAAACGGCCTTCATCTCTAAAAGATTTATATGGAGGCACTTTTCTGATTCTGACCACAGGCCTGAGGTCCTGTGGTGTAGAACATGGGCTCCCCACCCTTTCTTTGAGGCATCCGAAAACAGCATCAAATCCGGGGGGAGGACAAGAAGATCCACTCCTCTTCGTAGGTTCTCGTCTGTCACCCACCACTGGAGGTCCGTCCGTTCCGCAGGTCCCATAGAGATCATGATGTCCGGGGAATCGCAACCTTGATTCCACCGGGACTTGAGTCGCCACTGGAGGGATCTCATTCTGAGGCGACCGTTGGGAACTAGACGAGCCAAAGATGAGAGGTGACCGAGGAGACGTAACCATGATTGGGCTGGAAGCTCTTCTCGTCTGAGAAAAGGGCTTGCGACCTTCCTCAGCCTTGCTATCCTGTCGTCTGATGGAAAGGCTTTGTGGAGATTGGTGTCTATAATCATGCCTAGGTATACCAGTCTTTGAGTGGGAAGCAGAGAGGCCTTCTCGAGATTTACCATGATCCCCAGATCCTGGCAAAGTCCTAGAAGTTTGTCTCGGTGTTGAAGAAGGGATGACTCCGAGTCTGCTAGGATCATCCAGTTGTCCAGATAACGGAGGAGACGGATGCCGATCCTTTGTGCCCACGACGATATTAGGATGAACACTGGTGAAAACCTGTGGAGCTGTGGAGAGACCGAAACACAGCACCTTGAACTGGTACTCCTTGTTGTTAAGTACTTCCTTGAAGTCGGATGGATTGGGATCTGGAAGTACGCGTCCTTCAGATCCAGTGTACACATGAAGCCTTGAGGTCTCACTGCAAGTCTGACCGTGTCTGCGGTCTCCATGCTGAACGGAGTTTGCTTGACAAACTTGTTCAGAGCTGAGAGGTCGATGACTGGTCTCCAGCCTCCAGACGCCTTCTTTACAAGAAAGAGTCAACTGAAGAAGCCTGGGGACCCGTCGAGGACCTCCTGGTGAGCGCCCTTCTTCAACATGGTCTGGACTTCTGCCCGAAGGGCCTGCCCCCTTGCTGATCCCATGGCAAGGGAGCTCAATGACACTGGATTCGTCATCAGGGGAGGTCGAGATGTTGTGAACGGGACGCGATATCCCTGACTGATTACGGAAATCGTCCAGGAATCGGCCCCGGGTTGCTGCCACCTGTCTGCGCAACTTTGAAGGTATCCCCCCACCTGTGGACATGCAGGGGAACTGCCAATCCTAGCGTTTGCGGCCTCGGCTGCTCCCTCTAGGATTCTTTCCTCCCCTGGAGGCTTCTTGCCTTTCCTGTCCTTGACAGGAAAGGGCTTAGACACCACTGTCTTCGCTGCCGTTGTCGGTTTCGTGGTCTTGGTAGGACGGGGCTGCTGGGGTGCTGGAGGCTTATAGGGCTTGGATGTCAAAGCCCTATGTAGGAGGGAGTCTTGGTGGGACTTCCTCCACCTCTCAGCACCATGCTCCACGTCCTTAGGCTCAAACAGGTTAGTTCCCATCACGGAAGAATGTCTGAGCCTGCTTATCTCGATGCTAGGGACCTTCTGATGGAACCTCTCAGACACCGCATCCCGACGTCTCAGGATGGTGTTTTCCCACAAGTCCGAGACTTGGTGGGCCAGAAACTCGATCGTGTGAGTGCCTGAGAGTAGAAAGGTCTCCATAGCTTTCTTGGTACGTTCTTTGGATAAATTCTCCAAACATATCAGGATACCTAAGGTCCCTAACCAGATATCCAGCCATGAAGTGGCCAGCATGGCACAGTAACCTTCTCCTGATTAAGGATCTCAGTCGCCGAGAATGAGACCTGCCGGTTGGAGAGTCTCTTAAGAGGGACTCCCCTGATAAACACTTCCAAAGAATGCTGAAGAGGAAGAGCTAAACAAGGCTCCTCTACGATCTCGAAGTACCTCTTCTGCTGCACACGAGGAGGTGGGAGAAGCTTATTGCCGGCACTGGATCGGCTGGAGAAGGCTACCTCAGAGAGTTGGACTGCGATCTTGTCCCTGGTACTCTTAACCCCCTGAGACCAGGTCAAAGCTGCACTGGCCTTAGAGGGGTTTTGAGTCCCAAATACTCAGTCCAAGACTGTGTCTTTGCCCTCTCGAGGAGGAATCTCTAGGTCAGCAAACCCATTGAGAGTCCTCATAAGGGTCAGAACCTGCCAAAATGCATGTTCTGACTCCTGCAGCTCTCCTCCGGATGGACTAGCAGCGAAGTCTCCTCTCCCCCAAAGGCTCTGCTTGGGGAGACTCGCGGACGTTCTCCGGGTGACTGGCTGGCTCCGTTCTAAGTCTTGACGAGGACTTCGGTACTGTCTTGGAGTCCTTCGACTCCCTCCTGGGAGGGATGCAGGACTCCAACAACGACGGAGGTAGGCTCTTCTCCGCCCCTACCCGAGAAGACTTTTCAGCGCGAGGTGGGGTTTCCCTCATTGGTGCGATGGGGGAACATCTCACCTCACATTACTCCCCTGAGGACGGGTTATCCTCGTCCGAAGGGGAGGGAGAAAAAGTCTGGGGGGGGAGGGGGCCTGCCTCGAAGGATTAAGGAGAGACAGCTTAGTCCTCGGAGAAGACACCGCGTCCGAAACTCCTCTTTTTTTCTTCAGGGGAGTAGACGCAGCCAAGGATCTGTGGCCCAATTCAGAGAGAACAGGCTTGAAAGCCTGCGTGACCGCTCTGATCAGTGCCCCAAACCAAGGCTGCTGGCTGATGGCTGCACTGTCAGACACTCCCTCTGGAGGGACAGGGATCGACCGATCCCTGGGAGGAGTTTCCATAAGGGGATTCGCCTGAAAAGAAAAAGAAGACAAAGAAGAAATGTCCCTGGACCTTTCTGGAACCTTCCCCCCTACCGGCGAGCGCGCTGTTCTGCGCTTGTGGGGGGGGGGGATGCAGCGATGGCGACCTTGCCACAAGTTGTCCTGCAGCCTCGCGCGTGGGAGAATATTGATGATCGCGCTGACGCTCGCGCGATGGGGAATACTTGGGGTCGCGCAGGAGAGACTGCTGGCGCGTGCGGGAGACTGCTGATGCGCGCGCTAGGGCGATTACAAGGGCACGCGGGGGAGCGATGGCATGTAGGAGCGTGCGCAGGAGACATAGAAGAGTGCGCAGGAAGCTGATTGCGCGCTCGCACGCGCGAGGGTGAATGTTCGCCGCGGATCAGGATGAAGAGCCCGTGCGCCCCAGAAGATGTCGTCGGGCGCGTGCATGCAGGCAGCCAGAGCCTGCATTCGTTGGCGCGCCTCTTGTGGGCGCACATCAGGCTGCCGATGGGTAGCTGCTGTGGGAGATGGGCGTGGGCGCGTGTAGGTGAATGCACGCGATTGCGCGCTGGCGAGGGATGGCGCGCAGGCGAAAATAGGGGAAGTCCTAAACTTCCCTACCGCACCCAGATCCAAAGATCGGGGGCGCGCTGGAGATCGTTGGCGCGCAGGCAAGCGCTGGCGCGTTGGTGAATGCTGGCGCGCAGGAGAGCGCTGGCACACAGGTGAGCGCTGCCGCGCTTTATCAGGAACCTCAGCAGCAGGTGGGCGCTGGCGCACAGGTGAGCGCTGCCGCGCTATATCAGGAACAGCAGCAGCAGGTGAGCGCTGACGCGCTAGCTCCGAAACCTCAATGAGGTCAGGAGAACGTTGGCGCGCATGCTTGGCATGGCGCGTAAGGGACGTGTGCGCTAATTGGTGTGTACACCCTTGTTGCCCCGAAGGGACCGGTGCCTGTTTTTTAAAAACAGGTTTGGTTGGCGCATAAAGCGCATCAGCTGCCAGGAACGGCGACGGCAGGTCAGCAGGTCTGTCGGGTGGAAGGTCGGCGTGCCCTTTGTAAGGACGACCTTCCACCGAAGGGGATCGCGAACGATCCGCAGAGAGGTCCAGGGTCGTAGCAGGAACAGTCGGAGATCGATGACGAGGCTCCTCTGTGGCGGACTGCAACGACGATGGTGAACCGAAGAGGCGCCTCCTCACCGACTTATAAGATGAAGGAAGGCCTCTCCGGCGAAGAGGAAGGCGAGCCTTACGACGTATATGCCCTCTGGGGGCCGTTGGGTCAGCAAGCTGACCTTCAGCAGTCCTCCGAAGAGGAGTCTCTGTGAGTGAACTCCCCCGAGGGGGAGAATCACCGGCAGGAGAGACTGTTGGACTTAGTTTCTCCCTCGTAGGTTGAGCAGGAACGGGAGAAACTAAGCCTTCAGCTACTGTGGGTTGAGAAGTTGCAGAGGTATTGGGAGATACCACATTGGATACCTCTGACACCACAACGTCGACAATAGACAGAGGATCAACCTCTGCCAAAGTCAGCGATTGCTTGACAGCGGCACCAAACCGGATGATGTCAATCAAGGCTTCCTTGGAGGGCAAACCCTTGAGCCCCAAGGAAGACCAAAGCTGGAATAAATCAGTTACATTAACATTTAAATCCTCCCCTGGGGGAAGAGGTGGAGCTGCCTCGCTAGGGGAGGCAACGCCATCTCTCGAACCCCGAGATCGGGAAACAGAACCACAGTCTACGCTACCACTCGACCGTCTCTCGAAAGAAACCGATCAAGTGGGAGCTTCGGAGGAAGTTTGGGCAACGGAAGAAGAGTCCTTGGGATTTTCTCCTTTCAAAGAAATCTTCGAAGGAGAAATATCGCGCCTGGACTTCTTCCGTCGCCGAGAAAACCTTTCCCACTGGGAGGTAGACCACTCCCTACACTCACCACACTTATTACTACTATCACACCTTTGGCCCCTAGAGTAAGGACAAAGGGTGTGAGGGTCCATCTCGACTGCCGACATAAATGTACCACAAGGGCGGTCGGGTAATCCAGGACATTTGCGCATGTTCGCAGAGGCCAACTTCACACTCAAACCTGTAGGAAAGCAAAAACACATTAATGGCTGTCAGAGAGGCGAGGGTGAGAGCGGACACATCCAACTACCACCCGAGCCGAGAGCAAAGTGAGCTCAAGCACAGGTGTGTGTGAGTGGGGGGGGGGGGTAAACAAGCAGCTACCCTCCCTACCCGCCCGCTAACTACGGTGGGGTAGTAAACCCTCGTTAAAATTGTAATGGCTTGTCATTTCAGCTACGCCGAAAGTAATAACCCCTATTAAATAGCGTGGTTTGTATGTCAGTTCCGGAACAAATTTCTGTAAAGTTTGCCAAGACAAAAAATCACAAATTTTAAGTAATTTGTATTTTTCCTAACATACTTACCGAGAAACACTTTCTTAAGAGTCACTGGTGGCTCCTCTCTAACGACCAAAGTTTTGCGTAGTTTACCCTACTCCCATTCTCTAAGTGACTTGGTAGCGGAAGAGAACGTGACCTGGGGCAATGCCCGAGGTCGGCCATGAGGCTACGCTCTCGACCTAGGCAGGATGTTTTATGTAAGGAACAATACTCTAGGACTGTAAGGCACTGCGGGGACAGTTTGGGGCCATAACCCGAAAGTGTTTCTCGGTAAGTATGTTAGGAAAAATACAAATTACTTAAAATTTGTGATTTGTTCCAACACAGATACTTACCTCGAAACACTTTCTTAGGAGATTTACACCTTAGGAGGAGGGAGTGCCCGAAGCCCAAGACCCCAATGGACAGTAGGATAAACTACACAAAATACTCATTAAGTGTGGTAACACTTACCCTTCTGCAATTTTCTTCCTTGTGCTTGTTGTATAATGGCGAATCTTGCGACTTGATCGGTGATCGATATTTTTAGAATCGACTGCTAGTACGAGAAATAGAGAGAAAATGAGGAAGAGAGGGGGATAGAAACCGTTACTGTGTCTGGATCCTCTATGTTTCGCGATTGAGCCTGGGGCTTGAGCCGTTAAATTGCATGAAGGGCTGAGATGACCGGCCAAATGGAAAACCCGTCCAGGGATTTCCTCGTACAATCTTTAAGGTAATGAGCAGTGAAGGTCGACTGGTTGGACCAAGTTCCCGCTTGGAGCACTTGTGCTACCGACATGTTTCTCTCGAATGCCAGGGAGGTGCTTATGCCCCTAACATCGTGAGCCCTGATCTTCCCTGGTGTTGGAAGTCCCTCTTTTGAGTAGGCTCGCATTATCACCTGCCTGAGCCAGAACGAAACTGTATTCTTCGATATCCTCTTCTTCGCTTTACCCCAGGAAACGAATAGGTTCTTAATAGACGGGCGGGTGCTTGCCGTTCGCTTGAGGTACTTCCTAAGTGCCCTAACTGGGCACAGTCTCAGGTCTTCCTGGTTCCCTATGTTCGGGATAGCAGGGATAGAAAAACTCTCAAACCTAGGGTCCCACACCGAGGGGTTCTGAGTCTTGGCCACGAAGGAGGGGACAAACTTTAAGGTGACCTCCTTCCATCCCCTTGAGTGTTCCACTTCGTATGACAACCCGTGTATTTCGCCTACTCTCTTAGCTGAAGCCAACGCTAGCAATAAGACCGTCTTGAGGGTGAGGTTCTTGTCCACATGTCCTTCAACAGTTCGAAAGGCGGTTTTCGGAGCATATCTAGAACTCTCGCTAAATCCCAATTCGGGATTCTAGGAGCGGAAGGGGGGCAGGCTTGCTCGAAAGCCTTAATGAGCATAGAAATGTGCCTGGAGGCACCCAGGTCTATGCCCTTGAGAAGGAAGACTTGACCCAGGGCCGCCCGAACTCCCTTAATAGCTAGGACTGACATGGCCAACCTATCCCTGAGATGAACCATGAAGTCTGCTATAATAGGCACGGACGCTTCCAAGGGCTCTATCTCCTTGTCCCTGCACCACTTAACGAACACCGCCCACTTAGACTGGTAGACGGCTGCGGAAGATTTCCGCAGGTACAGAGACATTCTCTTGGCTGTTTTGCTAGAGTACCCTTGTTTCTTCAGGAGACGTTGGATAACCTCCAGGCGTGTAGACGAATGGTTTGCGGGTTTCCGTGAAACCGCTGAAAGTGAGGTTGTCTTAGTAGGTCTGATCTGACGGGCAGAGGCCAGGGAGGAAGAGTGGCGAGACTCCTTAGGTCTGCGAACCAATCCCTCTCTGGCCACCAGGGCGCTACCAAAGTCATCCTTAGGTTGGTTGCTGTTCGTACTCTGTTGAGGACTTGTCTTATTAAGGAGAAGGGGGGAAAGGCGTACACGTCCAGGCCGTCCCACTTGTGTTGAAAGGCGTCTTCCATTGCCACCTTCGGGTCTGGGGCAGGAGAACAAAATACGGGGAGTTGAGCGTTCCACCTTGTTGCAAACAGGTCCATTACCGGAGACCCCGACATCTGGATAATGTGGCTTGCTACTTGTGGGTGTAGGGACCACTCTGTCGCTACTACTTGCCCAGCCCTGGTGAGGCCGTCTGCTAGGACGTTCTTCTTCCCCGGAATGAACCTTGCCGTCAGGTTGACATCCTCCTTCTCCGCCCACCTTAGGATTTGAAGGGCCAGATCGCACAATTCCTTCGATCTCAGTCCCCCCTCCTTCTTCACGTATGCCACCATGGTTGCGTTGTTTGACATCAGGGCTACTGAGTTCGCCCTCATGTCCTCCTCGAAGTGGTAGCAGGCTTCCTGGACTGCCTTCATTTCTAGGACATTGATGTGGAGGGACTTCTCTTCTTCCGTCCACGTTCCCTTTGCGGTCCTTTCTCGGAGGTGGGCTCCCCACCCTTCCTTCGATGCGTCCGTGAAGAGAAGGAGCTCCGGAGGTTGGTTGGAAAGTGGCATCCCTCTCAGGGTGTGTGAGCGATCCTGCCACCACTCTAAGGCCCGTTTGGTCTCCTGCAGGACCGGCACTACTAAGTCCATGGAACTGTTCTGGTTCCACTGTTCTTTTAGGTTCCACTGAACCACCCTCAGGTGCTGTCTTCCGTGGGGAACCAGCTTCTCCAGGGACACCAGGTGTCCTACCAACCTCTGCCAATCCTTCGCTCTTCTGGGTTGTCCTCAAAGGAAGGGCAAGAGCACCCGGTCCAGGTTGTCTAGTCTGTCTGAGGACGGGAATGCCTTGACCTGTAACGAGTCGAGTACTATTCCCAGGTACGTAGTCCTGTTGGCCGGGGTTAGCTGTGACTTCTCCAAGTTGACCATGATGCCCAGGTTTTCGCACAAACGTAGATCTTCGCCTTATAGTTTCAAGTCTTCCCTTGAGGATGAAAGGAGTAGCCAGTCGTCCAGGTATCTGATGAGACGAATTCCCCGTTCGTGTGCCCAAACGGAGACCATCGTGAACACTCTCGTGAATACCTGGGGGGCTGTTGAAAGACCGAAACACAAGGCCTTGAATTGCAACACCTGGGCACCCCACTTCACCCGGAGAAACTTCCTGCTTGACGGGTGGACGGGTACCTGGAAGTAGGCGTCCTTGAGATCTACAGATATCATAAAGTCCCCTTCCCTCAAGGATGCCATGACAGTCTTTGGTGTATCCATCTTGAAGGGCATCTTCTTGATGAATTTGTTGAGGGCTGACAGGTCTATTACTGGCCTCCAACCTCCCGTCGCTTTCTCCACTAGGAACAGGCGGATGTAGAATCCCGGACCCGGCAATTCCACTGCTTCTAGAGCTCCTTTTTGCAACATCTTGTTGACCTCTTCGCCGAGTGCAGCCCTCTTCGCTGGGCCCTTGGACACCAACCAGTCCGCCTGGGACGCTGGGATCAACGGGGGCGGTTGTTCCAAGAATGGAATCCTGTAGCCCTCTCTCAGAACTGAGACTGTCCACGGGTCTGCTCCGTGTAGCTTCCATGCTTGCCATGCTAGACTGAGGCATCCCCCTACCTGAGGCTTGGGCAGGGAAGGGGGGCCTCCCATCTTATCTCCTACGGGAGGAACGGCCTGCTCAGCTTCTCCTGGAGAAGGAGTAGGAGTTCCTATACGTGGGTGGTGCCGAGGAGGATCCCCTTCGGGAGGGATTCGATAAGGGAGGCCACTGCCCCGATGGAGGTTCTCGTCTTCCATGGGTTGGGAAGGAACGCATAGTCACAGGCGCTCCCGTCACGGGCCTCCTGAAGGCGGGGCGATGCGCCGCCTGCAGCTTCAGGCCGGAGAGTTCCCTCTTCTTGGCCAGTTTCTCCATGATTTCCTCCGCCTTCTTTGTTGGAAATAGTTGTTCTCCCCAGACGGAGCTATACTTCAATGCCCGAGCTTCCCTTTCGGGGATCTTGACTGGAAGATTCTTGAGTAGGGCGTCTCTTCTCCGCAGAACCCAGTTAGCCGAGAGAGCCAAGGACTAGAACGTCATGAATTTAAGTGCTCGGCTACCCGACTCCAGCAACTGGTTCAGAGCCTCCCGTTTTGCAGGCTCCATTGAGTCCGTTGGGATCTGGGTGCCGACCAAGGTGGTGGCCCACCAATCCAGCCAGGAAGCCACGTTCACCAGGTCCTTGGACATCTCCTCCATCATAGCTGTCTCGGGTTGGGAGAAGAATGTGGACGCCGAGGCTGCCTTCTCATCCGAAACGCCCTGGCACAGGATGTCAAGGGACTCCGCCGTCATGCAGGGGCCACTCGTCGTGCCCTCTAAGGAGAAGTACTCCGTCTGCGATTGAAGGCCTTGTAACAGTTTAGCCGAACTATAGCCCCTGGAGGAGTCGCTATTACGTACGATAACTTTATCGATATGGGCCCTACCGATTCCCACATTCCTGGCCTCTGGTAGGGAGAGAGAGGATTTCTTCTGGGTGGGGGCGTCGAAGAACTTATTCAGGCCAGAGGTCCACGTTTCCACTTCCTGAGGGGTGGGTTCCACCAAGCCATTGTACCCCCTGATCATGTCTAGGACTCTCCTGTAAGCGGAGTCCTCCCCCGCCGACGTCTCGCCTTCTCTTTCCTCCGAACGATGGGGCGAGGCGTGTCCACGGGCGCCTTCGTGTCGACGGGTCCCTCGGCCCATTCTCTCATCGTCGTCCAGCACTTCTCTCCTCCACGAGGGCTTTTTGGGCGAGATGAGCTCCTCCGTGAGAGCCCTCGACGGAGATGCCCGTCCTTGTGTAACTTCACGATGGGGGGACATGTCAAGGCTGCCCATCCTCGATGACGACTCTCTCCGCTGGGCGGATTGAGTGTCTCTCGGACGGGACCTAGGCCTGGAAGACGAAGGTGCCCGTCCTCGTGCATCTTCTCGATGGGGAGGCCTGTCGAGGCTGCCCATCCTCGCTGACGACTCCCTCCGCTGGGCGGATTGAGTGTCTCTCGGACGGGACTTAGGCCTGCAAGACGCGGTCCTCCGCTCATCGGGCGACTCCCTGGCGAGGCACGTGGAGGCCCTTCTAGGAGGACTGTCTCCCGCCCGCTCAGGTGTCTCCCTAGTGGGTCTGGCCAGGGCCTTCGTACTCTTGCTAGGGACGAAAACCCACGTCCCTAGCAGTGAGACTAATCTCCTGCTTTTGGATGGAGGGGAGCGGGGGCTTCTCGTGCCCCGAGATCGTGTGGGAGACCGCGAAGGGGAGTTCCTCCGCACAGATCGATCCCTCTTCCTCCTCTGGCGTCTGCGACGTTCCCTGCGCGAGGAATCAGACGAGTCACGTCCCGAGGAGTAGGTCTCCTCGCAATATCGAGACCTTGAACCCGACTTTGGCTTCTTGGGGCTCCTCCGCAGACCTGACGAAGAAGGAATTGGGCGATGATCCTGAAGAGGTGGCTTTGTTGGTACCCACGCGGACGGGCGAGATGTGCATGAGAATGCCTCACTGAGTCCTTGTCTCGATGTCCAGTGGGGACCTCATCGGCGTCCTTGGTAAGTCCCACGCCAATGGGTCCTCCTGCGGGGATGCTTCTCTGCCGACGGCGCCCTCCGTCGCTGATGTCCCTGAAACGATTACCCAGGGATCTGGCGAAGAAAACGAAGCATTATTAGACCACATGGGGTCCTCCGTCGCGACGCGGCCCCTATGTGAGAGAGGCACGTCATTCGGAGCCCCACTACACTCACCTACAGGCGCCTGCACCGCCTTAGCAAAAGGAGATTCCCCCGCACAAACACTCTCAAGGGAAGGATGCGCCAACTGTTTAGGGGATGAAGGATACACTCTACCTGCCCCTTCTCCTGCCGACGTCGCGGGGGAAGATACGCTTGACTTCCGTGGTGATCTCTTCGGCGCCTTCTTCTTCTTGGTGCCGAACTTCACCCACTGAACCTCACTCCATTCCGCACATTCGGGAGACGTGTCCAACGAAGAACAGGCTTTGCCCCTGCACGAGGTACACAACGTATGCAGGTCTACCTCAGGCTTGGACAGGAAAGCCCCACACCTTACCGGCTCCAGGCCCAGGACAACGGCGAACATGCTCCATAGCACAACACGAAGGAATGCAAGACACAAGAACGCGAAAAAGGGAAAGCACTGAAACACTAGTAAAGCACCAGGGGGTGAAAGCTAAAGAGCGTAGTAAAGGCACTGAACACTCGCTAAAGAATCAAGACCATGTGGGAAGCACGTGGTAATCAAACAAAGGGGGTCGCACAGAGAACTGAGGAGTGGTGTGTGTGAACACGACACGACCAGAAAACATACTGCCTAGGTCGAGAGCGTAGCCTCATGGCCAACCTCGGGCATTGCCCCAGGTCACGTTCTCTTCCGCTACCAGGTCACTTAGAGAATGGGAGTAGGGTAAACTACGCAAAACTCTGGTCGTTAGAGAGGAGCCACCAGTGACTCCTAAGAAAGTGTTTCGAGGTAAGTATCTGTGTTGGAACAAATAAAATTTTTGTCAATCACAAGGTAAGGAATTATTTCTAATTTAGTTTGTGACCTGGGAAGAAGGATGATCTGGCTAGCGGTTGTGACCTGGGAAGGGGGATCCAGGGGGGCTTGCCCACTGGTTAGGAGTTTTGACCTGGAAAATGGGGTCTCGGGGGCTTGCCCCAGCTAGGGTTTGTGACCTGGGAACTAATAGGTTAGGTTAGGTGGGTTTGTTAGGTTCTGTACCCTCTAACAAATTTCAAAAGTAATAAATAATCATGTTGGCCTGTTTTCAGCCACTTACATGAACCTTATATTTTTCCAACTGGTTATTTTGTATTTCTGACCGTTATTATTTCTGAAACTCACTCGTTTATGACATATCCCCACCCAAAAAAAACCAGGTTTCCCCACTGGTGTCCCCCATAATTGTCTTTATTTAAGGGGGCCATAAACTCATGAACTGGTGGTTTGCCCAATAATCAAGGTTAGAAATGCATAAAACACAAGATATCAAGGTTTCATTGTAGTGTACAGTATTACAGGGCGATGTAACCTAGGAAAACAACTACTTTCTTATAGAAAAAATTACGCTCTCTTCGAAAATGACACTCGTTCCCGTCGCAAATGAATAGTTTCAGAAATATATATACATCTATATCCTTCGATAATGGGGGACCCCCAGTGGGAACTCGGGGTTTTGGGTGGGGAAAACATACTGGGGAATCGATATATAAACGTAAAACAAGCCTTTTCTTCTCTATTCATTACCTTCTTGAAATTATAATAACCGGAGGAAAATACAAAACAGTATATCTGAATAAACTTTGGAGGCGCTGTTGCAAAGATTGTGTCATGAAAAAATACAGTAACCAGTGCTGCCAACGTCCGATGTAGATCAAATGTTATTTTGTGACCTGTCATACTACTAGGCTAGGTTAGGTGGGTTTGTTAGGTTCTGTGCCCTTTTTGTACTTTTTATATATTGGGTAAAACTTATATGGAGAAATTATTTAAAATTTGAATGGAAATATCTATCATTGCTATCGTTAGTAATGTCAGCGTGCCGTTGGTAACTCTGTGTACCATACGTCAACGTTGGTATCACTGTATTATTGGTAACGTTGATAATGCTATCTTTCGCAGTACATTAGTAAGAGAAGTGACCCCGTGCAACTTAAAGTTAGCCGAATTGGTTGATCTGTTTGTTTACGATTGAAATGAACAGCAAACTCGGTTAAATCACGTTATTTACTATAGGAAAACATATATTTTCTGTTCGAAATCTCACCCTGTAATACAATAAAAAATTACCTTTATCAAGTAGGAAAAATATATGGCACATGTATTTAGCTAGAAATTAAATATCATATATTTATGCAAAAGGAATAGAGATGCTTATCATCAAATAAGCAAAATGGATAGTGTATTCAGCGATAAATTACAGTAACTTAACAGTACCCAAAATAGAACCATGATATGACTACCAACTTTATCTAAAAGTTAAATGCCAATTAGAATAAAGGGGGTGTATGTATAATAGCGGCAATTTGTATGACATCTGTTTTGACGTTGTTAATAGTTTATATATGACATATGTTTTGATGTTGTTAGTAGTTTTTGGGCTCAACCCATGACGTGCTGATGAACCTTCCATCAGGACGTCATGGCTATCTCACCCAAAAATAGATTTTTCGCTTCACTCAAAATCCGTTTTTTGGGCTCAAGCCATGACGTGCTGATGGAAGGTTCCTTCAGTAGCTTCCTAAGGGTATACTGTATATGATTTCCATCAGGACGTCATGGCTATCTCACCCACCGTTTTATATGACATATGTTTTGACGTTGTTTTTAGTTTATATGACATATGTTTTGATGTTGTTAATAGTTTATATAAGACATATCTGTTTTGAAGTTGCTACTCTTTTTAGAATGAATTATTAATTTGTGCTCATTTATTTATTTCCTTATTTCCTTTCCTCACTGGACTATTTTCCCTATTGGAGCACTTGGGCTTATACCATAGCATCTTGCTTAACCGACTAGGGTTGTAGCTTGGCTAGTAATAATAATAATATAAATAGTTTGTACAATGAAACCTAAAGATTAACTATACTAATGCAACCTGACGCAATAACACACAAAACCATTACATTCTTAAGTATTTTTTATATTACCTTGGATATCCTAGAGGTAGTACCCCTGAGTGATCATTCAAATGTTAAATTAATTAAAAAACACGAACAGTGACTGCATTAATATTAAAATCTAAAGTTACGATAGTACTGGATTTGCAACTTGATGTAAATAATAATATTACCGCGAAACATTGAAGGTCGAGTTATGTTTGGATGGAGATTTTGCCTCTTTATCGGCACATCATTCAATTTCTTCTTTTAGTTTTAGTCTATTTCTTTTAATTTAATTTCCATTTGCATATCTTTTATTTTCTTTTAGTTATCCCTTCTTTAAAAGGAAAATATGTAATTCATTTTCGACCTTTTCACATTACTTCTCTTCATTCCTGGTTCCTCGTCGCTTACCACCACAATCAACCTTTAATGTATTTGCTACCACAATACTATGATTGTGGCCACACTACAACTATATGAGAATTTGGTGGTATACAATGTTGTGGAATTCACAGAGGAAAGATAGCGTAAGGATAAGGCTAGATGTGAACGGCTGTTCAAAGATAATAAAGGGGTAACTGAAGTTAAAGTCATCCTACGCCCATTGACGCAAAGGGCCTCGGTTAGATTTCGTCAGTCGTCTCTATCTTGAGATTTTAAATCAATGCTAGCTGAAAAACTAACCATGAGACTTCTAGCAAGGCATAACAATCCCACTGCTAGCTAGTGGGGATAGAGGCAGTACCAGAAAGAAGGAAAAACAAAACGAGAGAGGAGTTGAAGTAATGGAAATAATTTGGTTGGTTGGGTAGTTTAGAAATAGGAAATCGGGCGACTGATAGCTAAGACAGCAAAAACCAAAGAAAAAACCTAGGCCAGTACTAAATTAGTAAAAATGAAAAGTAAAAGGAAAAGTGGCCAATAATAGGAAAACCAAAAAAATCCAAGAAATTGTCAGGAAACAAGGAAGAGTAAAATCTTCATAGCACCAGACCTAACGAAGAGAGAGAGAGAGAGAGAGAGAGAGAGAGAGAGAGAGAGAGAGAGAGAGAGAGAGAGAGAGAGAGAGAGAGAGAGAGAAGGGGTACACATTAGAGACAAAATGTACATAAAAAAGGAAATTTACACAAAAGGGAAAATTTTCGCCAGAGCGATTATAAGGAAAAAAGAAAAAAAATAACAATAAAATAATAGAAAACTTTAAGATTTATCTGTTGCTTAACAAAACAAAAACTGGTAGAAGTTAAAAAGAAATTAGATATAAAAAAAACTTTTTTTTTCTTTTTGCCTAGCAAAAACACACCAAAAGTTGCATAGATTAAACTTAAGTAATGATCTTAAAATGCGAAAAATGAGGACTATGAATGATAAGAAAGGAGGGGGTTTAATGATACTTTATAGAATTAGAGATAGTCTAGAATTGGAAAAGATAGAAACTAAAAGTAAAGACAATGTGCGTCAGGTGAAATGCTTACAATCATACCTTTAAATTATTATTGGCCTATTTTTCAACAGGGCAACTGAAGAAGACACGAGTATGGACCAAACAATAAAACAGGAATGTGAAAACAATTATGAAAAATCTAAATGGAGAGACATTAATGCTATTAGGGAACTTTAATGGGCATGTAGAATTTCTAGGTTACCAAAATTTAGACAGGAATTGGGAAATAATTTTAGATTGGATGCATGATCATGGGTTAGTATTATTGAATGGAGATTTAAGATGTAAAGGGGTCCACACTTGGGAAACATTGCAACAAAAAAGGTGTAATAGACGACGTGCTAGTAAATGAACAAATGTACAAAAACGTTAGGGAAATGAATATAGACCATGAAAAATCAAACTTTGATATCTTGGATCATAATATGATAACTATAGAACTGGAATTCAAGATTGGTCAGAATAAAACCTATAATAAAGGAAGATGGGAAGAAGAAAAAATACTTCAGGACAGATGAAAATAATTTAAGGGAATATGCTAAAAGAGATAGACAAAGAGACCGAATAGAAGGAATGGACCTTATAATAAAAAGCTGCAGAGGAAAAATGGTTAAAGTTACACAAAAGGTACAATACATGCAAACAACCAGTTTACTAGTACCATTTACAAAATTAAACACATATTAAACAATCTCACCAACCATTCAAGTACAGTCATACCCCTTCCTTTAACATCTCAGCTCTCACACCATCCATACCAAGTGCTTTTCCTACTATTGTTTCAACTAGTGTTCTCCTCACTTCCTTTCTTGTAATCTCTCTCTCATTCTCATCTCCCATCACAGGCACCTTAACACATACAATAGCAATTATATCTGCCTCCCTGTTATCCTCAACATTCAGTAAACTTTCCAAATATTCTGACCACCTTTCCTTACCTCCTCTCCTTTTATCAACCTTCCATTTCCATCTTTCACTGTCTCTTCAATTCCTGAACCACCCATCCTTACTCTCTTCACTTCTTTACAAAACTTCTTATTCTCTTCATATGAAAGACCCAATATATGACCCCATCTCCAGTCAGCCGCTTTCTTTGCCTCAGCTACCTATGTTTTACTTTCACATTTTTCTCTCTATATCTTTCATACTTCTCAACGCTATTACTATGCAGCCATTCTTCAAGTGTCCTCTTTTTCTCTTCCACTTTTATCTTCTCTCCTTCATTCCACCATTCAATACCCTTTCCTCATGCTGTCTCCAATAATCATCTTGCCACACACATCACTTGCAATCTCAACAAAATTTCTTTTACTTCCACTCCACTAAATTGCCAGTTTCTCTCACTTCTACGGTCATATGCCATTTCCAACCTTTCTTGATATTCACTTTTCACCTCGGGTTTTATTAAGTCTTCAACCTACACTACCTCCCTTTTACATCCCCCCAACTCTATTCCCCCACTATTTTGCTACAGATAATTTTCCTTCCACCAAAAAATTATCAGACATCGTTATCCATACCCCTAAACACGTGCAAGTCTTTCAATCTTCCAAACATTCTTCTAGTTATCAACACATAATCCATTAATGCCCCTTCCACTACTTTCATTTGCCACTCTTACCCATGTATACTTGTTATTATCTTTCTTTTTGAAAAAAAAAATAGAACTTATAACCATCTCTTGCTCAACACACATATCTACCAGTATCTCACCACTCTCATTTTCACCTGGTACGCCATATTTCTCAATGACACCTTCTACCTCTCCAGCGTCCACTCTAACATTTAAGTGACCCATGACAACTACATTAATTCCTTCTACTCAATCCTTCTACACACCTAGTTAATTCATTCCACTCTTCTTCAATTTTCTCAAAACCTGGCCCATACGCACTAACAAAAGCCCAACATTCCCTACCCAACCTAACCCTTACCCACATTAACCTAAATGATATATCCTTCCATTCCACTACTTTACCTGTCATCCATTCATTCAGCAATAAAGCCACACTCTCTCTTGCTCTTCCCCTTTCAATCCCAGATACTCTACCGTCACTTCTCCAAACATCACTTCACCGTTCCCTTTTACCTTTGTCTCACACAAAGCCAATATATCCATCCTTCTCTTCCTAAACATACTTCCAATCTCACATCTTTTACTCCCTACTGTACTACATCCATGCACATTCAGACACCCCAAAACTAGAGTGCGCGTAGCAGTAACCCTCCCCTCAGCTCCACCTCATTGATGTCTCACAGGAATATAAGATACAGGAGAGGGGGTTCCCAGTCCCTTCATCCCGACCCTTTTAGTCGCCTCTTACGACACGTAGCAATACGTTGGCACTATTGTAATTGTTATGCCCCTGCAACCAAAGGGGGCATAAAGAAAAATGGATTAATCTTAGAAAGGAAAAAAAAATGAGTTCAAGAGAAGAACTAAATTACAGGAGTACCTTATAGACTCATACATACGAGAAGAGAAACAAAAAGTGGAACGTTTGAGAATAGTCAAGGAAGTGGAGGAGATCAAAGCAAAAGGAGGAATGAACAGCACAGCTTTCCAGGAATTCAAAAAGAAAGTTGATAGAAAAATACACTAGTAAATGTAGAGCCATCAGAGGAAAGGATGGAGAAATAATAGAGGAAGTTGAAGAAATAAATAAAGAATATGAGCAATTCTACAGAGATTTATGTAAGCTAGATAATCCTCAGAGGGGAAAAGAGATCTTGTCAGAAGAAATCAACAACGTTTTTGTTGAATGGCTGTCAAAAACCGACAGTGAGATCAAGCAGAGAACAGAAAATAACTTATCAAGAAGTAGAAGCCATCGTTAAAAGCCTGAAAGAGATGACCGCGGAGGTAGCAGCAGTAGGGGATTCAGCATTATGAAGCTTCATCTGTGGTGGATAATGTAGGAGGGTGGGCTGTGACACTCTAGCAGTACCAGCTGAACTCGGTTGAGTCCCTTGTTAGGCTGGGAGGAACGTAGAGAGTAGAGGTCCCCTTTTTGTTTTTGTTTCTTTGTTGATGTCGGCTACCCCCCAAAATTGGGGGAAGTGCCTTGGTATATGTATGTATGATAAAAATAATGGGAAAAGAAATAACAGAAAGTCTGACGTTGATCCTAAGAGAAATAGACGAAAACGTGTACCCCTAAAGAGTGGGAAGAGATGTGGATACTCCCATTCCACAAAAAGGGAAATAAAATGGATTTTGAGCAAAGTGAAAAATCTATTTTTGGGTGAGATAGCCATGTCGTCCTGATGGAAGGTTCCTTTAGGTAGCTTTCTAAGGGATATTTGTTACAGTGATACTCCCAGAGAATTAACCGTAGGTCTCTAGAATTCTAACTCCTGGCGCAAGTATCCTTAATATATCTTTAAGGATATTGCATAATGTCAGGGGATATATTTTTTGATACGACACATAGCAATCTTCACCCCGAATAGGTTTAACTCTTTGAGGGGGAAGAGTGGCGAATGAAAGGGGAGTCGTTATCAAGGTACCCGGTGGACCCCTCCCTGTACTACTACGGCCTATCATTCCTAGTCTTTTTAAGAAAGAAGGGTGGGTCCATCAGGACGACATGGCTATCTCACCCAAAAATACATTTTTCACTTGAAAGTACCATATCTGTGGGTTTGTATAAGTGCCTTTACTTTGAATAAGTTCCTTATATGGTCTCCTAGACCTTTATATATGACATTACCGTTGTTTATCATATCCACTAAGTTTGGAACTAACTTGAGGCTTCCTACCCTCTGCAGGGAAATTGTCGACTTCGACTATAAGGATTCAAAGTTTGTATATCTGTAGGAACATGAGGGAAACTTCTTTTGAGATTACCTGGTTGTGCCTTGGAAATCATTACTATCAATGTATCTATTTAGGGAAAATAGAAAAACTCTGGAATCTTTTATTTTATTACTGAGGATAAAATAGGACGCAGATACATTTTTCTTTTTTATTTTCATAAGCAAAACAAAATAATAATAATGTATCCTGAGAAGGAATCTAGCCTGCATATATGAACATCATGGTTATATATATAAATATTTTTAACCTGTAAGGGAAGAATATACATATATCAATTCATTTGTTAAAATGCCGCTCAATAATGTGAAGTTAATTTGTTCAGTTTCACTTAGATGTTGGATATGCTTCAACACTGTGTACAAATGTTCGCACGACACTGGTGTTATTGGTTAGATTCTGCACCTATATAGAACAGTCCATAAATCACCATAGTGATTTTCACTAGAAGGTATTACACTCGAGGGTGCTAACACCTATTCACCCGATACACTGTTGAGTCCCAAAACAGTCCACTGTTCATCGCAGCACTAGACGACAGGTTTTATGACACTACCTGCCGCCACCACAAAGTGTTTTATCTCGTGCACTTGCTTCGCATAATGTTTATAGAAGACTCTAGATGATTTCCACCCCGTATATGAGCGGAGCCTATCAAAGTACATATGTTGAAAGAAGTTCAACGAAGAAGCAACTTTTATTGGATCGTGACCTGCTGGTGTACTGTCAGGATCCGCTCTCCGAATAAAGTAGGTGAGTTTAGCCCTCAGTTGTTTTAGGGATAATTTTGATCCTGAGGTTTCGCCTAGGAAGAGCTGTCCATCCTTGAAGTCTGAAGTTCTTTGAAGATAGACCTTAAGACACTCTACTGGACATAGAGAGACATCTTCCTTCAGAGGGCAGATTCTCCAAGGACCCCACCTTTTGGTGGGCAGCTCGTTTTTGGTGAGAAAGGTAGGATCACGGAAAAGATTCAGATCTCCCGTTTCTGTGAACTGAATATGGCCTTCATTCCTGGATAAGAAAGAATTTGACAGAGATTCATCCCCCTCTCTTTTACAATGTTCATGTTCCTTTATGTCTGTGCCACATCCTTGGATGAAATGCCCCCTTCCATTAGAATAGTTGCTGGTGTCTTCTGTGGTTGGTCTGTGAAATGTGGTAGCTTATGTCTTGATATGGTTGTATTAATTTTCTTGCTCTTTTCAACAAACCTGTTCTTGTATGAGCAATAGACATTTTCAACACTCAATACACTTGAGCAGACGCACAGCAACCTCTTTGTGAACAGCCTGATTTTTAAGGAGGTTGTGCAGTGGCACAGACACATTGACCATCAATGAATAAGGAATTTTTTATGCTCCTATACTAAGTCGAACAGTTTTGATACATTCTTGTTAAATGTGTGATGACAAGTGGTATTCAGTGCATGCTGGAGATGGCATTCTAAGTGTAATCAGTAGTGAGAGTACTGAGGACGTTAGTAATACACCCAATTTCATGGTACAATAGTTCACTCTGCTACAGCACTAGCATTTTCTGTGACTCCAAAAACGTAGTGACCTCCTGGGGCCCTTTGACACACGCTGAATGGTTTTTTCCACTTTCATATCATCTACGACAGCAAAACACCAGTTTGGACAATCATGAACAACCCACTGTCCTTTTGAGAAGTGTCAGTAGAACTCAGGATGTGTGAACTCAAGAATCTTGATTTTTTCTAGGTACCGCAATCCGTAACGTATGAAGTTGATGCAATCCCATTCCAAAGATATTGGCATAGAATCTTCAACACTAGCAACAAGTAGGTTCTAGTTTCCTTCTCTTTCAAAAATCACAGCAGGGTTACCCAGGTATATTTGCCCTTGGATTTTAAATGTGAGCATAAATCCCAACTCATTCACAAATTCTGCTCCAAATGAAGCCATCTGGAAAACATTATTGTATTGTAGTGTGTTTTCAGGAAAAAATTTTGAATGGTAGGCTATTCCATTGAGAAGTTTTTTTTCAGATATTCAGGAGGTTCAACTAACAAAGTCAGTCTAATTTTTCCTCCACTCCAATACAATCCAGGAGGTACATTCTTCCATTTCTAAGCATCACAGCAATTTACATTGTTGTGAAATTAGGCCAATTTGTACTATGTTTTCGGTTTCATAGGGGCATCTTGGATTATAAGTGAAGGCACCAAGACACACTATTGTACAACATTAAAAGGACATGCTCTTGCTTCTGCATGCATGACTCTATCAATATGGCAACTATTCTCAGCTCCTTCCTAGGATTCTTGGTTTTGATGGACAGTTATTCTTGTTGGTTATCCTGAAGTTGAGTTATTCTTTGATTTCTTGATTCCTGATTTTTTATAACTGCTATTCTTTGTTGATTATTTTCAACACGAGAATTTCTTCAGTCTTCATCCTGTGCTTCACGTCTAGTTGCCATTCTGTTTGCATTAGTGTTCCTTCTTAAAGTCATCTGCTCTTCGTTTTCTGCTTCATGTCTAGTTGCCATTCTGTTTGCATTAGTGTTCCTTCTTAAAGTCATCTGCTCTTCGTTTTCTGCTTCACGTCTAGCTGACATTCTGCTTGCATTAGTGTTCCTTCTTAAATTCATCTGCTTTTTGTCTTCTGCTTCACGTTGAGCTGACATTCTGCTTGCATTGGTGCTCCTTCTTAAATTCCTATGTTCTTTATCTTTGGCTTCATGTCTACCTGCCCTTCTGTTTTTATTAGTATTCCTTCACAAATTCATCTACTCGTCTTCTGCCTCACATCTAGCTGCCATTCTACTTGCACCAGTATTCCTTCTTAAATCTATCTGCTCTTCATTTTCTGCTTTATGGTTAGCTGCCATTCTACTTACATGAGTTTTTTTCTTTTTCATGCTGTGTCTCACACCTAGCAGCCATTCTTCTTGCATTTGTTCTCCTCCGTAAATTCCTCTGCTCTTCTGTTTCCTGCGATCTTTTTCTTTTCACTGAATTTGCTTTATCAGATATACCGAATGAGAACCTCTTTTTGGGTGGCATCATTTTGTAGAAAACTGAAAAAATATAAAAATACATGATTTAACCATTCTGTTGAATCTCTGTTTGGGTGGTATCATTCTGCTTGCATTGGTGTACCTTCTTAAATTCCTCTGCTCTTCATCTTCGGCTTCCCGTCTAGCTGCCATTCTGCTTGTATTGGTGTTCCTTCTCAAATTCATCTGCTCTTCTTATTTTGCTTGCCATTCCATTTGCAATAGTGTTCCTTTTTAAATTCATCCGCTCGTCGGCTTCTGCTTTACGTCTAGCTGCCATTCTGCTTGCACTAGTGTTCCTTCATAAATTCATCTGCTTTTCATCCTCTGCTTCACGTCTAGCTGACATTTTGCTTGCATTGGTGTATCTTTTTAAATTCCTCTGCGTTTCATCTTCAGCTCCACGTTTAGCTGCCATTCTGCTTGTATTAGTGTTCCTTCTCAAATTCACCTGCTCTTCGTCTTCTGCTTAACGTTTAGCTGCCATTCTGCTTGCATTAGTGGTCCTTCTTAAATTCATCTGCTCTTCGTCTTCTGCCTCACATATACTTGACATTCTGCTTGCATCAGTGTTCCGTCTTAAATCCATGTGCTCTTCATTTTCTGCTTTTTGGTTAGCTGTCATTCTACTTTTATGAGTTTTTTTTTGTTCTTTATCCAGTGTCTCACATCTAGCTGCCATTCTTCTTACATTTGTTCCCCTCCGTAAATTCCTATGAGCTTCTGTTTTCTGCTATCTTCTTTTCAGTGAATTTGCTTTATCAGATATACCGAATGAGAACCTCTTTTTGAGTGGCATCATTTTGTAGAAAACTGAAATAAAATATAAAAAATACATAAGACTTAACCATTAAATATTCAGTAGAATCTCTTTCTGGGCTCGAACCTGTGCCGCCCAGTGAATAAGCTCCATTTAGCACTTATTCTTAGGTAATTTACTGCTAAATATACCAGAGAAAAAATGTAAAGGAGTGCTAGGTTAACTAGCTCGCTCACCTATTGGTGTCGGTATAAAATTGGGCGTATAATCCAGAGGTCCCGCACTATTTAGATTTATCCACGACAGAAACCCCAATAGAGGAGAGCCGTTCAACCTCACTCGGTACTACTAACAATGCATCC
This sequence comes from Palaemon carinicauda, assembly GCF_036898095.1. Taxonomy (NCBI): domain Eukaryota; kingdom Metazoa; phylum Arthropoda; class Malacostraca; order Decapoda; family Palaemonidae; genus Palaemon; species Palaemon carinicauda. The sequence goes on along the minus strand of NC_090761.1, from coordinate 48,660,177 downwards.
GCTCAGAACTCAACTCCTTTTAGCACGTTTTGTGTGTAACCCGCTTTTTTGTTGTGCTCTCGTTTTTTCGCTTATTTTCTTTGGATTATGGCTTCTTCGTCGGTTTCCCTGGAGACACCGTCTAAGTTAAGTACCAAGCTGTGTTTTGAGCAACCTAGATCGTTTAATATTTGAATTATAGGAGTTTATTCTCTTCGTTCATACCGATCTTGCTTGATTCCATTTACAGTTGGTACTCCTGTTTTGAGAGCTTTTAGTTTCACTCGCGGTGTTACTATATGTATTATTTTTATTATTAAATTTTATTTGTTATTATGGATATTCATTATTTAGCGTTTAGAACCCTCGTGGTTCAATTTTTGGGCCGATATCATTTACGTATCGTTATGGCTGCCGACCTTCGTGCTAGGCGGCAATGTTATTTTTTAAGCCATCAGGTGTGTCTTTTGTGATTTAATTATTATGTTGCATGCCTTGCCCAAAAATTTTTATGTGTTTATTTTATATTATCAGCGCTATTACTATTATAATGAATATTGTGCTATTACTCCGTTTGATCTGTCTGGTTGGGGATCGTCAGTTGGTAGCCCTGCTGCTCCATATCACGTGATCCTACCCCATGCTCCCCCTCTCGCTAGGTGGGCGGCTAGGCTTCTCTCCCCCCCTCCCCTAGGGGACCGTTGCCTTCCCTCCTTGTAAAGGGAGTAGTTCAGTGTTTATGGACTTTGTCCTCCGGGTGTCCCGGCGGGTTCGGCTCTGTCTAGTCTGGTTGGCCACCGGTCAACAGAGTTGGATCCCGGTGCACCCTATTTTATATTCACTTATCACACTGGTTTATGTTATATGAAACCCTCTGGGTTCGGTTGGCGGTTCTTATCTACAGTTCCGCCCCCCTATTAATTTATAACAGTTCCTATGATGATTATATGACAGATCACTACCCCGGAGTTCCTATACGAATTGGTTTTGGATACTTTTATTTCCCGGCCCGGGGCTTAGCCTCGCCCCGGGAAATCAGACACCATGTGTCTTAATTTTTTGTTGTTGCATCCTTTTTTATATTCCCGGCTCGACCGGAATGGATGGCTATACTTTAGTCTTAAGCTAGACTTATGTTTAGGCCGGGTCCTCCGGACCCGCCCCTACTTAAGAATATTACAGTTAAGCCCTAATCTTGTGTTAGGCTTATGTTAGGCCCGGGTCCTCCGGACCCGCCCCTACTTAAGAGAATTACAGTTTCTCATATACTATTCTTTTTATAGATGGTGCATTGTCAGACGACGGCCTGTGCAGCGGTTCTACATCAGCCCTGCGGCCATACCGTCTGTCGGTCCCACGCCCTCTGCGGAGTGCAGCTGGAGGATGTCGTGGTATGGCACCCGGATAACTGTGTGGTCTGTTTTGACCTCGTTACCACCCTTGGATCTGACTCGGTGAGTCCCGTTGGCTATGTTGCCTTCTTATTTATCTTACCTTTTTTGGCATACATACACTATTTAGTAAGATATCTATGGTCTTGAAGGACCACTGGGAGCCTCCCCTTTTTAATTCCCACTATTATTTCAGGCATCCCCGGAGCAAAAGTCTGCGGCTCGGGCCACACTGAAAGTGTGGGTTGGTGGTTTTGCCCGGAACGTGAAGTCCAAGCGGCCGTACGTCCTCTCCGAGGACTACTGTTCCTTAATTTACCCCAACGCCAAGTCTTCAGCCGCTGTGGCTAGGCATGTTGCAGCTCCCATCATTGCCCACATTGATGCCACCATAGCGGGGTTTATTGATCCAGAGCAGGATCCGTCGGACGCCCCCGGAGATCTAGAAGACAATGTTGCCTCCATGAACCTTGACGTGGAACCTATGTTACTGGATGATCCAGATACAGGTAGGGTGGTAAGTGAGGCAGGTGTTTCCGGCGCTGAGATTCCTATCCTCAGCCCCTCTCTTTCTTCTTCATCTGATCGCTCTTCCTTTCATGGTTTTTCTGGGGACCGTGATTCGTCCCAACGATCACACCCGGTTCCCCCCAAGAATAAGTCTAGAACCTTACCTAAAGTTCGTAAGCTTCATAAGGCTTCTCATGGTTCTAAACAGAATACAAACCTGTCATCTAAGGCTTCTGGCTCCTCCTCTAAGTCTCGCGACCCGGGAGTTCATTCCGCCACACCTGCTGCTAGCCCGGGCCTTTCCGAATCAGCCATGCTTCGCATCGTGTCGGAGATGCAGGCTAAGTTGGTATCAGAGATGCAGTCTAAGATGGACACGATGTTCTCTAACATCGGTCAGAGACTTGGGGCATTAGAGCAAGGTGCTCCGGAGCGAGTCCAAAGCTCTCTCATCCCGGATGCCTCTAAGCTCCCGCCGTTTGCCAAAAACAACCCTTGGCGTATGGCTCTTCATTCCCCGTTCTCAGACGGAATGTTAACTCTGGAGGGTCTTGGCACTCGTCCCCTAGAGGACTTTGAATTCTTTCCTCCTGGTCTGGCATTTCCATTTCATGGTTATGCCAGGCTTACCGAGGAAGCTTTGGTTCGGTTAGACAAGGTCCCCAAGGAGACAGTCATCTTCCCAAAAGAGCAAGCCCAATCTGTGTGGGCTAGATTCCTGAATGACATCGGCTGCACCAACACTATGTTGACGCCTTATAAGAGCTCCTTCACAATGTTCCTAATGGACAAAAACACCGTGACTCCATGTGTCAATAAGGTAGCAGAGCTTGCCTTCCAATATGCTCTGGAGGAGAAGCCCTTGCCTCCCATCCGAGAGGTGGATCCAATCTCCCTCCTTCTTCCTTCAGGCATTGAGTGTTGGGACAACGTCCATACCACAATTACCTCTGGAAAGCTAGCAGCAGACTGTGCTTCAGTAATGTTTAGTGAGCGGCTTCCCCGTCTCCCGGAATCCCTCATTAAACAGGAGTATGATTCCCGCCTACGCGTTGGCCGTACTCTGAACCTGGCCACTTCCACGGAGTCAATAGCCTTGACTTACGATACTGAGAGTATTTTTAAATCTCTCAACAAGGCTACGTTGCAGTCATTATACTATGACCTGTATGACTTCACTACTGCTAAACGCAGGTGTCGCAAACATGTCCTGGCAGAGGCGACTATTAGGCATGAACCTAATAAGCTGATCCGGTCCTCCTGTTGGGGTTCAAACCTCTTCCCTGAGGACCTTGTAGAGGAAGTCTTGGCGGAGGCCACTAGAGTCAACCAGAGCCTTAAAGCCCGTTGGGGTTTGACTCCTAAATGTAAATCGGACCCTGCAAATTACCAAGCCCGGGGTAGGAAGAAGCTCCGTCCATATACCTCCACCCAGTTCAGGCAACAGCAGAGTGGTTCGTCCATTTTCCGGCTGCCTCTTCCCCCATCTCCTGTTGCCCCGGCACAGCCTTCCACCTCTCAGGCTCCTTCGGACGACTATGTCACCGTTCTGCTTCCTAAGAGCCAGCTTTCTGGTGCCTCCGCCACTTCTCCTGCCTTTAACCAGTCGTATGAGGCTCATAGCTCTTCCCAGAGTTATGGTAGAGGTAGAGGCTACCACCGTGGTTCTAACCAGAACAAAGGCAGGGGAAGAGCCTTTCGCAGAGGAAAGAACTTCCGAGGCGGACGTGGAGGCAACTCCTCAAACCAATACTGAGGTGCAGCAGGTAGGGGGGAGGCTCTATGCCTTCCGCAACAAATGGAGGTTCAGTCCCTGGGTGTTCAGTATCATCTCCAAGGGACTGGGGTGGAGTTGGATTCAAGGACCTCCTCCTCCGAACAAATTTCGTCAACATTCCACTCCGGACCTGGTCGAATTTGTCCAGGATCTTTTACAAAAGAACGCCATACAAGAAACGAAACATCTGAAGTTTCAAGGTCGGCTGTTCAGTGTCCCGAAGAAGGATTCAGACAAGAGAAGAGTGATTCTAGACCTATCCCTTCTCAACTTGTCCATTCAATGCGACAAGTTTCGAATGCTTACCGTCTCGCAGGTGCGGACCTTACTTCCCCGTGGGGCCGTCACCACCTCTATCGATCTTACAGACGCCTATTATCACGTCCCGATAGCGAGACACTTCCGTCCGTACCTAGGCTTTCGCTTAGGGGACAAAAGTTACTCCTTCAAGGTGATGCCTTTCGGGCTCAACATCGCCCCAAGGATCTTCACAAAGTTAGCAGAAGTCGCTGTTCAGGAACTCAGGAATCAAGGGATTCAAGTAGTAGCCTATCTGGACGACTGGCTCATTTGGTCAGACACCTCCCAAAATTGCCTAAAAGCCACTCACAAAGTCATCCATTATCTTCAATCTCTAGGCTTCCAGATCAACTTCAAGAAGTCCCGTCTTCTTCCAAAATCGAAGTTCCAATGGCTCGGCCTGCAATGGGATCTTATATCTCATACTTTGTGTCTTCCCAGACCCAAGAGGTTAGAGATTGCAAGGAACACCAAACGCTTTCTCAAAGACAAAGTAAGTTCCAGACGACTCCAAGAGAGGATTCTGGGGTCCCTTCAGTTTGCCTCAGTGACGGATCTTCTTCTGAAGGCAAAATTGAAAGATATCAATCGTGTCTGGCGTTCGAGGGCGAACCGGAAGCTCCGGGACAGGAAAGTCCGCCTTCCTCCCATTCTACGGGAAAGACCTCTTCCTTGGACAAGAGCAAACAGTCTGTCAAAGTCAGTTCCCCTTCGATTTCCGCCTCCGAAATTAATCATTCACACGGACGCATCCTTATCAGGTTGGGGCGGCTATTCTCAGCTCAAGAAAGTTCAAGGTCTTTGGACTCCCTTGTTCCGCCAATTTCACATCAATGTGCTAGAGGCCATGGCAGTTCTTCTAACCCTGAAACGTCTCGCTCTTCCCAAGAAACAACACCTTCGTCTGGTCCTCGACAGCGAAGTGGTGGTCCGCTGCCTCAACAGAGGCGGGTCAAAGTCAGGGCCTCTGAACCATGTTCTAGTAGCCATATTCTCCCTAGCAGCCTTGAACCGTTGGCATCTTTCAGCTGTCCACCTGGCGGGAGTCCGGAATGTAGTGGCAGACGCCCTGTCCCGGACCTCCCCTCTAGAATCGGAATGGTCACTCGATCTAAAGTCATTTCGGTGGATTCTCTCTCAGGTTCCCGGTCTCCAAGTGGACCTCTTCGCCAAGGAATCCAACCACAAATTGAGAGTATATGTGGCTCCCAATCTAGACCCTAAGGCTTACGCCACAGACGCCATGTCACAGAATTGGGACACCTGGGAAAAGATTTATCTCTTTCCCCCGGTGAATCTTTTGCTGAAAGTTCTAGACAAACTGAGATCCTTCAAGGGACAAGTAGCCTTGGTCGCACCCAACTGGCCCAAGAGCAACTGGTATCCTCTCCTGCGAGAGTTGAGACTATACCCTCACCCGATACCCAATCCGGTTCTGTCTCAGATAGTACAAACACGCGTTGTGTACGCTTTCTCAAACATTCAGAGCGCCCTAACTTTATGGACTTTATGAAGTTTGCGGCTATGCATGGTGCCAATATTGATCCTCAAAACACCTTGTTCCTAGAATCGGATAAACGGGATTCCACCATCCGCCAGTATGACTCTGCAGTTAAAAAGTTGGCAAAATTTTTAATAGACTCAGACGTGAACTGTATGAACTTGAACCTTACAGTCACTTTCTTTAGATCTTTATTAGAATCAGGTCTGGCAGCCAATACTATCACCACTATTAAATCGGCTCTGAAAAAGATCTTCCTAGTGGGTTTTAACATAGACTTAACCGACTCTTTGTTAGCTTCAATTCCGAAAGCTTGTGCCAGACTGAAACCGGTTACTCGTCCTACCCCGGTGACCTGGTTCCTTAATGACGTACTCAAATTGGCTTCTGATACCATTAACAGTTCTTGTGATTACATGCCCCTTCTCAGGAAAACACTTTTCCTGGTGAGCTTGGCTTCCGGGGCAAGAATTTCTGAATTGGCAGCCTTGTCGAGAGACCCGGGTCATATTGACTTTCTGCCTTCGGGAGAGGTCCTTCTTTCTCCTAACAAATTCTTTTTGGCTAAGAACGAAGACCCTCAAAACAGATGGTCCTCCTGGAAAATTGTTCCCCTCACGCAAGATCCGTCTCTGTGCCCTGTTACTACTCTTAGGTCTTATTTATCCCGGACCTCCTCTCCTCCTCGGGGCCTCTATTCGTTAGAGAACAAGGCGGTACCATTACTATTAAAGGGATCAGGCAACAAATTTTGTATTTTATTAAACAAGCTAACCCTGACTCTTTTCCTCTTGCACATGATACCAGGGCGGTTGCTACCTCGGTGAACTTCTTTCACCACATGAATTTTACAGACCTTTCCAGGTGTACAGGGTGGAAATCACCGTCAGTGTTCAAGAAACACTACCTTAAACATTTGGAAGCCCTAAAATTTTCTACAGTAGCCGCAGGGAGCGTAGTTACTCCCAGGTAACTCACAGGTTAATGCCTTGTCTCTTTATCTCTCCCTCTTACCTGCCTCATTTATACCCTATTGTATTCGTTGGTCTCGCACCTGAATACTGTTATTATATTTGTAAATTTTTATATACTCCTGAGTATCTGTATATATTATCACTCACGGCATTATTATACCTACCTTATTGGATTTATGTTCATATTTAAGATACCCTTATAATTGTTTTTTGGTACTCATCTCTGATTAAAAGCATCCTGTATTTCCCTTACGCTTATGTTTTTTCCTTTATTTTGCAAGTTTGGTGACATTTTCTCTTGTATAGATTCACTGGGCGGCACAGGTTCAAGCCCAGAAAAGGGATTTTGACGTAGGAAAAATCTATTTCTGGGCGAAGGACCTGTGCCGCCCAGTGAACCCTCCCAGCTCCTCTCCCTTGGAGTCCCCAAACTTTGGGTGCTAAGGAGTTGGGTTCTGAGCGGATGCATTGTTAGTAGTACCGAGTGAGGTTGAACGGCTCTCCTCTATTGGGGTTTCTGTCGTGGATAAATCTAAATAGTGCGGGACCTCTGGATTATACGCCCAATTTTATACCGACACCAATAGGTGAGCGAGCTAGTTAACCTAGCACTCCTTTACATTTTTTCTCTGGTATATTTAGCAGTAAATTACCTAAGAATAAGTGCTAAATGGAGCTTATTCACTGGGCGGCACAGGTCCTTCGCCCAGAAATAGATTTTTCCTACGTCAAAATCCCTTTTTTGGGTGGCATCATTCTGCTTACATTAGTGTTCAATCTTAAATTCCTCTGCTCTTCATCTTTGGCTTCATGTCTAGCTGCCATTCTGCTTGTATTAGTGTTCCTTCTCAAATCCATCTGCTCTCTGTCTTTTACCTCACATCTGGCAGCTATTCTACTTGCACCAGTGTTCGTTCTTAAATCCATTTGCTCTTCATTTTCTGCTTCATGGCTAGCTACCATTCTACTTGCATGAGTTTTTCTTTGTTCTTCCATGTCTCGTGTCTAGCTGTCTTTCTTCTTGCATTTGTTTCCCTCCAAAAAGTCCTCTGCTCTTCTGTTTCCTGCTATCTTCTATTCGCCAAATTTGCTTTATCGGATTTACTGAATGAGAACCTCTTTTTAGGTGGCATCACTTTGTCGAAAGCTAAAAATATATATATATATATATATATATATATATATATATATATATATATATATATACTGTATATATATATATATATATATATATATATATATATATATATATATATATATATTACATAAGACAACCATTAAATATTCTGTAAAATCTCTTTTTGGCTGGTATCATTTTGTAAAAAAATTAAAAAAAATATAAAAAAATTACATGAGACTCAACCATTAAATATGCTGTAAGTTTTTGTACATTTTATCACATGGAAAAGAAATTCCCTGTATGCTATGTGTGTGGGAACAACACCCAAGGACCCCCTTTTCTGAAAAAAAATTCAAATTAATACAGGTACAGTATAGCTCTAAATAATGCTCTTCATATTTAGCCAAATTTCAAAGAACTGCCAAAGTTCGGACTTTGACTCCCACTCCTTCTCAAACTCCCAAATTCTCTGTTGTAAGTTTTCAATTTGTCCAATAATGGCTTCAAACTGTTTTGGACAATGTTGGTTTGCAGCAAGTGTTGTTTGTAACATCCCCAACTCTCACCTCTGCTAGCTCTGGATAGCTAGCTTTGCCCTTATGACGCCACGATAACTGCCACTGGAGCAAAAGAACCAGGTCCTCCACAATCAACATCTCTCCGTGAATACGAACATAATGGCTACCCTTCAACACTGATGCTATCACACCAGGTCCAAATACAGCACTCTCAACTAATATGTCATCTGGACCAGATCCGTGTAGTTTGCCCTGACACCTGGTTAATAGACAGTGTACCTGTGTACTACTGTATTTTGATCTCTAACTCAAATATCTTGTTTCTGTGAAGGTTGTTGTTGGTCCGAAGGTAGGTTGTCTTGGCTGAACTGTTGCTCATGAGATAATTTTCCTTCTGAGGTGATATCTTTATCTTCGAGGGGCTGAATAAGCTTCTCTAAACCTTCAATACTACTTTTGAAGAGCTTATGTTTTGGTATCTTGAATAGTGATGCTAAAAATGTGAGAAGAGGTGCTGGCATCACTGTTCCTTCCTATGATACCTTCAAGTCATTATGGTCACAGAAATGGCCCTGCAATCCAAATTCAACATTCATGAATAACTCTCTTAACATGTTACCTGTTGCTATCATAATGTCCTGATTCTTCAACTTGATGGCTAGGTCAGCAGCCGTAACTTTAGATGAAAAAAGTATGTCAGATTCATTCACTCTACTGTTTGAAAAAATTCTAACCAAATCCCCATAATGGGAGAGGGTCAACAGTTTTCATATACCGATTTTGAAAGGCACTTGCAAGAACATCATCTTCTTTCAACAGACTTGAAGTAAACTCTACAATATCAGTCATAGTGCAACACTCTCCTCCATCAGAATTTTGTCAATATTTGGAAGAGCGCATGTGAACTGCACATGCTTAGTATTAGTGGGAGCTATTCTTTCTGGAGTTACAGGTTTGACATCACGTTCACATTTACGCATGTAATTTTGACTGCATAGGTAGTGATGATATATATCAGCAGAGACAATGGATTTAACAGAGCTCCCTTCATTGTCTCTCTGTTGGTCTGCAATGTGTTAAAATATCATCTTTATTTTGTTCTTTAGCACCAATTAATTCCTTGGCACTCTTATACTCACAGATTCTGAATTTTTCACGACATTTCTTGTGTCCAATATTTCCACATAGAACACAGGGCAACAATATTGGGTCTTTCTTGCAACTAGGAGGTGCTCAAGGTACACAATTAGTAAAAGGGAAAAGGGAGCTGTCGACAAGCACTAGCTATTATTACTATACTGTAAATGCTTAAGGGGGCCATCCGGAATGCCAATATACGGGGGTATAGGAAGAAAAACACAAAATCCTGAAAAAATTCACTGAGCTTCGTATGGCAATGGAGAATGCGTATACGAAATATTTTATCAAAATTCCTCTTAATTTCATAGTTACAGGGTAATTTCTTTGCTTATTATTAATTTTGATAATCATCCCATTTTAACGTAAAAGAAATTGTGAACAATGGCATCTTTATAGCTTCCACGAGTCACAAACGATGTATTACACGATAAAATTATACCCTTCGCCCTTCAGTCCTACCACAAACCTCATTGAGAGTACATGCCTGAATTTAACCTCTGGTATTCACTCATTTTTACGTTCGTTTTTCTCATTTCCGGAAAGAATTTTACCATTTCAAAGAGGAAAAGACAATTTCAACATCTTGCTAACATAAGGAAGAAGACAATTCGCTCTATTAAGAGTTCAGAAGAGGATAATATCAGTAGTGTACAGAGAGAGAGAGAGAGAGAGAGAGAGAGAGAGAGAGAGAGAGAGAGAGAGAGAGAGAGAGAGAGATTGTGCAGAAAGAACTGGCCATTTTGCCTCACAGGAAAAAAAAGCAAGATATTGAGCAAAGAGATCTTCATTTATGATTAAATTATGATAAATAACTTTGTTTTCTTTTATTAATATAAAAAAAGAACATAAAATTCATAATAATCATGATTTATTAATACTGAACTGTCCTTGTAAAAATACAAAGAAAAACTTTGAACGCCCGTATCTCAAAACTATACTTATTGACCTTCAAACTTGATAGTCTCCCTTAGTTTTAAAAATATAGCATTGGAATTTGGTATATAACTTAGAAATACATTATAAAACAATGAAATGAAGCCCTTTTTTCCAATTTTTATTTCATATTTTTTTTTTCTTAATTTTTTCTCCTGATTTTTAGGGTTTATTTTTTTACCATAATGAAAAAATTCATGTCCAGCAAAAAAATTACTTTTAGAAAAAAAAATCCTCATTCTATTGGAGGTCGATATCAGGTGTATATAGGGTAGTAATCCATGATCTTAGTAATGATTATCAAGGTAGCAGATAAAATTTAAAACACACTAATTTTCAGGATAAATTCCCCTGGTGTCACAAAACTGAAGGTGAGAGGCAAAAATCCTATGCAGTCACCTTATTAAGTATGAATGTCAAAGTCCTGTCATTAAAAATCGGCATCAGCCGGCCGGCCATCTTAAAGCAACACTAGAAACTAATTCTTAACCCTTAAATTAGGTCTATTGAATATAATGTATGTGTCTTAACTCCAAATGATAAAAAAAAAATAAATATTTTTTTGTCATTGGGCAGCAACCATTTTGGATTGGGCCATAGCATCATTCGTGGCATGATCACGAACGAGTACCTCAGGGACTTTTCATGTCCCAGGACCCATAAACCAAGCTCAAGTGAGAAATCTCCCAACACCATTTTGCATACGGAACCAATAGACAGGTCCTAGATCAGTGTATATTATTGTAATACTGTACATGTACAGTACTATCACTACTGTACAGCTTGACTGTTCATATGACTCACTGTTTGACGACTCACCACACACGTAGCCTACATTTACATATATTAGAGTATAGTAGTAATTTACATACAGTACTGTACTGTATAGTTAATAAACAATACTATATATCATTGTAATATTGTAATGCAAAATGTAGACAATGATACTGTATTTAAGATCAACTAAGTCTATATATTTTATACAAAGATCACTAACCATTTTTGTATGAAGTTCTACGCAGTCTTGAAGCATAATGCAACTCCTGATGCATCTTCTCTTGCACAGTACTGTATGGAATCACACATCTACAGTACATTACCTGGTATATATAAACAGTGTACAGGAGTATGTACTCCTGTATACAAATATGATAAATTTAGAGATAATGTGTATTTTTCCCTAACTACTACAAACCTGGAGTTATATGGATATTCTTTCAGCGGCAGCTGGAGGTAACCATTAGACTTTAAATGCAAGGTGGCAACCCTGCCTAACCGCTTAGCAGGTAGGCAGGGGTGGCTGGGGGTACCCAGCCAGCTCTATATATATACACTCTCACAGCTGTGAGAGACGTCCCTTTTTATTGCCGGTAGGACTTCTTGGGGGGACAGGTGATGGTGGGCCAATTTATATAAATAACTCAAGTTTGTATTAGTTGGAGAAAAATACAAATTATCTCCGAATTTGTCATTTGATCCCATACTAACAAACCTTCCGTTATTTATGTGGATGATTCATGGTCTAGGGAAAACTTTGACACCTCGCTGAAATATACAAAGTGAGTACAGTATATTCGCAGCCTGTGCAATTTAGTAAAATAGAGGTTGTTATTTGTATGAAACGTCCGAGTTTCTAAATAGGAAAAATAACCAGACGTACCCATTGTTCCCTCGCAGAAGCAATGGGGATGTGGACAGTATAAAATTATTGCTTATACTAGGCTACACAAGGGAAGTGATAATTACCTGCAGAGCTTGAAGCCAGCTTGCAGAAATACCCATGGCGCTGTAACCCAAGAGATTGATTGATTGATTGATTTAAGGTTTTCAGGCATCCTGACATCTAAGGTCATTGACGCCGATATCATTTAGTTTATATATACAAATAAATTAAGGATTATTCAATTAAAACCGTAAAAGTTGGATGTCATTATAAACGTTAGATAGTTTTCAGAAGACCTGCTTCTGAAATAAATCTAAAAATGCCACTTGCATAGTAGGACACATCATGCCCGAGAATCTTGGCGACGATGAACCTGTCACCCTCACCTCGAGCCTCAAACAAATATCTATCCCTTAAGTTATTATAATTAGGGCATTCAGTCAACAAATGCCTCACTGTTAGAGGTACTAAAAAGTCTTCACAATAGGGTTGGTGTTGGCCCTTCAGCAAAAACTCGTGTGTCAACCGAGTGTGACCAATATGGAGACGACAAAGAGAAGTATCCCATTTTCGGGGCATCATGTTATACCTCCAAGGAGATATGCATTTGTTACTTCTCGAATTTTATTGCCATCTAGACTATTCCAGTGCTGTTGCCATATATCACAAAGCAATTTCTTGATGTTAGGTAGGACATCGTTACACGGAATGGGATATCTTCTTGGCAGCAACTCGGATGCAGCATTCTTTGCCAGTGAATCTGCCTTCTCATTCCCAGACACACCTACGTGTGCTGGAACCCAACAAAATCTAACTGTTATACTTCTCCGTCCAATAATAAAAAGCCATTCTAAAATCTTTAAAACTAGAGGGTTGCTAGAATTAAAAACTTCTAAAGCTTGAAGGACACTCCTTGCATCACTAAAAATTGTAAAATTACCCTCCTTCTCCAACGCTATTTTCTCAATAGCAGTTAGTATGCCATACAGTTCGGCAGTAAATATGGAAGCTGTTAGAGGAAGTGCACCTCTACAATTAAAACCATTACTATGTACTCCAAATCCAACGCCAGCATCAGATTTGGAGCCATCAGTATATATAAAAGTCGATCCTCTATGTTCTTCAACATGTTCCATAAAAAGAGACCTGGCTTCTAGGTCAGTCATATTCTTCTTAACTCCAATAAAGTATTTACAAAAAGATATCTCAGGTAATTTCCATGGAGGCGTTGATACCTTGAATGGAAGTACCTTACTTCTAATTATATCCAGACTGTTTAATGGTCGTTTCACCCGAAAGCCATAAGGTTGAGGATATTTTGGGTGCAACTCAAAGTATGATGCGTGCCTTACAAGGCTTGCAGTCTGAAAGGCTAAAGAGTTAGGGAGTCTTTGCAATCTAAACCAATACCGAATAATGGAAGATATTCGGTAAAGATCTAGAGGTAACTCTCCAGCATCAACAAGGAGACTTGGGATAGGGGAGGTTTTAAATGCTCCTGTAGACAATCTAATACTGTACCTGCATGATGTATCGAGTCTAATATTTTTAACCGGCTTGGGGTGGCTGAAGAGCATATTTCACATCCATAACTAATTTTGGAAAAAATCAAGGCCTTGTATAATTTTAAAATAGTATTGCGGTCTGCCCCCCATGATGTATGGGACAATACTTTTAAGATATTCAGAGCCTCGAGACATTTAGCTTTTAACTCTTTTAAATGAAAAACCCATGTAAGCCTACAGTCAAATATCAAACCTAAAAATTTAGCTTCACTTGCACATGGTATCCGTTGACCTTTAATGTATATATCCGGGTCTGGATGTACTCCCCGGATACGACAAAAATGGACAATGGTGGTTTTACTTGTTGAGAACTTAAATCCATTCATGTCAGCCCACTGGATAATTTTGTCAATAAAGAGTTGGATTTTTCTCTCAACCATTGCCATTCTAGTGCTAGCAAATGATATTGAAAGATCATCCACAAATAATGTCGAGAGAACATCTTGGGGAACAACTGAGGATATCCCATTAATTGCTAGTGCAAACAGGGTTATACTCAGCACACTCCCCTGAGGAACTCCTTCTTCCTGACACTTACTCTCTGATAGAGTTTCCCCCACTCTCACTTGAAAAACTCTATGCGAATGACTGAATAAATAGTGGTAGTTCTCCTTTTAATCCTAGTTCATGAATTGTTTTAAGTATACCATATCTCCATGTGGTATCATATGCCTTTTCAAGGTCGAAAAAACTGTCACATGGTGCTGTTTGGAAGCAAACGCTTCACAAATAGAGGACTCAAGTCGTATCAACACATCAGTTGTTGAGTGCATTTTTCTGAATCCACATTGAATCGGTGATAAAATACCCTTCTTTTCAAGGTACCACATCAACCTTGCATTGACCATCTTCTCCATGATTTTACATAAACACGAAGTCAATGCAATAGGTCGATAGCTTGCTGCTAAAAACTTGTCCTTACCGGGTTTTAAAAAGGCTAAAATAATGGGGAAGCAACAACACCCCCTCCAGTACCCTGGGGTTGCCTAGATGAGCAATCTGCACTCCTGCTCACTCATCCCTCGTGAGAGCGTGAGCGAGAAGGAGCCTTTGAAAGTGATTTGGGGGTGTGGGAAGAAGAACGCGTCCCTCTCACCCCTGAGGGAGAACGATCGTGCTTAGCCAGAACAAATTTTGTTTTTACATGTAGCTATATTAGACTACAGGTCATAAATACTGTGTTTAGACATGCCCTTATCCAGCCAGAAGCTAGTCTCTTTCACCACTGGCCAAAAGATAAGTTTGTTGAATAAGAACATCTTGGTTCAAGCTTTGGGACAATTTGTAACATACTTAGGTCTAGATTGGACATTTTAACATTTACTTTTATTCCTGTCACTTTTGATAGTGTGGGTAGACCATTTGTCATTCAATTTGAAATGACTGCAACAGATTTTAGAAAATAAATATATCCAAACAAAGCTTAACTTGTAATGAATAAATATTGTACGTGTGATAGTTTTTTTCTACATGATTCATACTAAACAACTATAATACTGTAAATATCTCATGAATTTTTAGAATAAATGACCACTAACATTAACATGGACTATTCAAGCTAAAATATCTGAATTTTTCTCAATTAAAACATTTCACAATATCTTGAAGAAGAAAGAAACTACTATACATACTATTTTTTGCATACATTAGTAAAAAAAACTTGATTATAAAATGTAATATTTTAATTATTCTACTTTCTACACCAGAGTATACCAATTGTCCCTTCATTCACTTCATAGCTTCTTCTTTTAAAATTTCTTCTATTAACCGACGGCGTTCATCTTGTCTACGAATATTCATGTCAGCAATTGATTCATAATCATAATTGCCACTTTGATCCTTTTCCTCTTCAGGTATCTCCTTATGTTCAGGTACTTTTGGAGCTTCTGCTTTGACATGAACCACCTCCAAAGGTTTTCCAATTTGTCCTTTTTCAAACTGAACTGCCATATCCTAGAATATGAAGAAGAATATCAAATAAACATCTAGAAAGCCCTCGGTAAAAAAAAAACACTAACAAATTCACAAGAATCAATTATCTAAAATAAAAATCTACACTTTTAAAATTACCATATAGAAGAGCAATAATGTTTGAAAAACTACTATGTACGTAGAATGAAATTTAAGTTAAAAAACCTGAATTAGCATCCAGATTCAATTTACCTTGAAATTCGACTTATTCATCCTTGGGCCAAAGACTGTCACCCAAAAGTCTAATTGAAATCCATCAGTAACAATCTAGGACAAAGAAATCATGTAGCACACAAAGGCAAATGCATAACCTCCATCCAACTTCAATGATTTCAGTAACTATTGTGAAAGAATTATCTAGACTACTGCCATATTTTTAAAACCTCATACAATTGGGTTAATGTATATTGAATGCTGGGAGATAGACCATTGACACATACAGTATAAGTATAAACTAAGAACCTATATTGCTGGAGACTGAGAAAAAGCTGTATAATGTTTATGCTTTACTACTGCTATCAGCACACTGCATAAAAGATTTTTTTGTGGGCAATAAACCACTATGAGGTCAATATGCAAAGCAATGAATGACAAATGTTAAAAATTGTCAGATTTTTAATATTATAAAAATAACTTAGTGTGACCACCAAGTTAGTATTCTTAACTCTCATAGCATGGTTGGCTTGAATGGTTTAGTACTGTTATATCTTACTTGATATACTGTATTACAGGCCCTGAAAAAATGTAATGAATGGAGGATTTGTAAAGATTGAGGATTTGTCCAATACTTGATAAAGATACATTGAGGTTTGAAAAATGACAAATTCGAAGATAATTTGTATTTTTTCTAACCATACAAACCTTAGCTATTTACAGTGGGTTTACCTTTTAGCGCAGCTGAAATGGCGAGCCATTAGAATTTAACGAGGGTGTATTACCCCCGCGCTAGTTAGCGGGGGGGTAGGGGAGTGGTAGCTAGCTACCCCTCCCCCCCTCACACACAGATGAATGCTCACTTTCACTTAGAGGTAGGACTTGTCTTGGGGGACAGGGCTGGTGGGCAAATAAGGGATTTTGACGTAGGAAAAATCTATTTCTGGGCGAGGGACCTGTGCCGCCCAGTGAATAAGCTCCTATTAGCACTTATTCTTAGGTAATTTACTGCTAAATATACCAGAGAAAAAATGTAAAGGAGTGCTAGGTTGACTAGCTCGCTCACCTATTGGTGTCGGTATGGAATTGGGCGTATAATCCAGAGGTCCCGCACCCTTTAGATTCATCCACGACAAAGACCCCCAATAGAGGAGAGCCGTTCAACCTCACTCGGCACCACCAACTCTGCATCCGCTCAGAACCCAACTCCTTAGCACCCAAAGTTTGGGGACTCCAAGGGAGAGGAGCTGGGAGGGTTCACTGGGCGGCACAGGTCCCTCGCCCAGAAATAGATTTTTCCTACGTCAAAATCCCTTTTCTGGGCTTGAACCTGTGCCGGCCAGTGAATATATACAAGAGAAATGTCACCAAACTTGAAAAATAAAGGAAAAAACATAAACACAAGGGAAACACAAGTTACTTTAATCAGAGTTGAGTGCCAAAAACAACTATAAAGGTACCTTAAAAGGAACATAAATCCACTTGGTAGAACAATTGACAAAAAAGGTAAGGTATAATAATGCCGTGAGTGATGATATATACAGATACTCGGGAGTCAAAAATTTAACAAATATAGGAATAGTAACCCGGTGCGAAACCAACGAATACAAATAGGGTATAAATGAGGCAGGTAAGGGGGAGAGATAAAATGACAAGGAATTAACATGTGAGTTACCTGGGGGTAACTACGCTCCCTGCAGCTACCGTAGGAAATTTAAGGGCTTCCAAATGTTTAAGATAGTGTTTCTTGAACACTGACGGTGACTTCCACCCTGTGTACCTAGAAAGATCCGTAAAATTCATGTGGTGAAAAAAGTTCACCGAAGTAGCAACTGCTCTAATATCATGTGCAAGAGGAAAAGAGTCAGGGTTAGCTTGTTTAATAAAATACAAAATTTGTTGCCTGATCCCTTTAATGGTAATGGTACCGCCTTGTTCTCTAACGAATAGAGGCCCGGAGGAGTTAGAGGAAGTCCGGGATAAATAAGACTTAAGAGTAGTAACAGGGCACAGAGACGGATCTTGCGTGAGGGGAACAATTTTCCAGGAGGACCATCTGTTCTGAGGGTCTTCGTTCTTAGCTAAAAAGAATTTTTTAGGTGAAAGAAGGACCTCTCCCGAAGGAAGGAACTCAATATGACCCGGGTCTCTTGACAAAGCTGCCAGTTCAGAAATTCTTGCCCCGGAAGCCAAACTCACAAGGAAAAGTGTTTTCCTGAGAAGGGGAATATAATCACAAGAACTGTTAATGGTATCAGAAGCCAATTTGAGCACATCATTAAGGAACCAGGTAACCAGGGTAGGACGGGTAACCGGTTTCAGTCTGGCACAGGCTTTCGGAATTGAAGCTAACAAAGAGTCGGTTAAGTCTATGTTAAAACCCACTAGGAAGATCTTTTTCAAAGCAGATTTAATAGTGGTGATAGTATTGGCTGCCAGACCTGATTCTAATAAAGTTCTAAAGAAAGTGACTGTAAGGTTCAAGTTCATACAGTGTACGTCTGAGTCTATCAGAAATTTAGCCAACTTTTTAACTGCAGAATCATATTGGCGGATGGTGGAATCCCGTTTATCTGATTCTAGGAACAGGGTGTTTTAAGGATCAATATTGGCACCATGCATGGCCGCAAACTTCATGAAGTCCATAAAGTTAGGGCGCTCTGAATGTTTGAGAAAGCGTACACAACGCGTGTTTGTACTATCTGAGACAGAACCGGATTGGGTATCGGGTGAGGATGTAGTCTCAACTCTCGCAGGAGAGGGTACCAATTGCTCTTGGGCCAGTTGGGTGCGACCAAGGCTACTTGTCCCTTGAAGGATCTCAGTTTGTCTAGAACTTTCAGTAAAAGATTCACCGGGGGAAAGAGATAAATCATTTCCCAGATGTCCCAATTCTGTGACATGGCGTCTGTGGCGTAGGCCTGAGGGTCTAGATTGGGAGCCACATACTCTCAATTTGTGGTTGGACTCCGTGGCGAAGAGGTCTACTTGGAGACCCGGAACCCGAGAGAGAATCCACCGAAATGACTTTTGATCGAGTGACCATTCCGACTCTAGAGGGGAGGTCCGGGACAGGGCGTCTGCAACTACGTTCCGGACTCCCGCCAAGTGGACAGCTGAAAGATGCCAATGGTTCGAGGCTGCTAGGGAGAATATATCTACTAGAACATGGTTCAGAGGCCCTGATTTTGATCCGCCTCTGTTGAGGCAGCGGACCACCACTTCGCTGTCGAGAACCAGACAAAGGTGTTGTCTCTTGGATGGAGAGAGACGTTTCAGGGTTAGTAGAACTGCCATGGCCTCCAGCACATTGATGTGAAATTGGCGGAATAAGGGAGACCAAAGACCTTGAACTTTTTTGTGCTGAGAATAGCCGCCCCAACCTGATAGGGATGCGTCCGTGTGAATGATTAACTTCGGAGGCGGAAATCGAAGGGGAACTGACTTTGACAGATTGTTGGCCTTTGTCCAAGGTAGAAGTCTTTCCCGGAGAATGGGAGGAAGGCGGACTTTCCTGTCCCGGAGCTTCCGATTCGCCCTCGAACGCCAGACACGATTGATATCTTTCAACTTTGCTTTCAGAAGTAGATCCGTCACTGAAGCAAATTGAAGGGACCCTAGGATCCTCTCTTGGAGTCGTCTGGAACTCACTTTGTCTTTGAGAAAGCGTTTGGTGTTCATTGCAATCTCTAACCTCTTGGGTTTGGGAAGACACAGAGTGTGAGATATAAGATTCCATTGCAGGCCGAGCCATTGGAACTTTGATTTCGGAAGAAGACGGGACTTCTTGAAGTTGATCTGAAAGCCTAGAGATTGAAGGTATTGGATGACTTTGTGAGTGGCTTTTAGGCAATTTTGGGAGGTGTCTGACCAAATGAGCCAGTCGTCCAGATAGGCTACTACTTGAATCCCTTGATTTCTGAGTTCCTGAACAGCAACTTCTGCTAACTTTGTGAAGATCCTTGGGGCGATGTTGAGCCCGAAAGGCATCACCTTGAAGGAGTAATTTTTGTTTCCTGGGCGGAAGCCTAGATACGGACGGAAGTGTCTCGCTATCGGAACGTGATAATAGGCGTCTGTAAAATCGATAGAGGTGGTGACGGCCCCACGGGGAAGTAAGGTCCGCACCTGCGAGACGGTAAGCATTCGAAACTTGTCGCATTGAATGGACAAGTTGAGAAGGGATAGGTCTAGAATCACTCTTCTCTTGTCCGAATCCTTCTTCGGGACACTGAACAGCCGACCCTGAAACTTCAGGTGTTTCGTTTCTTGTATGGCGTTCTTTTGTAACAGGTCCTGGACAAACTCGACTAGGTCCGGAGTGGAATGCTGATGAAATCTGTTCGGTGGAGGAGGTCCTTGAATCCAACTCCACCCCAGTCCCTTGGAGATGATACTGAAAGCCCAGGGACTGAACCTCCATTTGTTGCGGAAGGCATAAAGCCTCCCCCCTACCCGCTGCACCTCAGTATTGGCTTGAGGAGTTGCCTCCACGTCCGCCTCGGAAGTTCTTTCCTTTGCGAAAGAATCTACCTCTACCTCTGTTCTGGTATGAACCACGGTGGTAGCCTCTACCTCTGTTATAACCCTGGGAAGAGCCTTGAGCCTCATAAGATTGGTTAAAGGCTGGAGAGGTGGTGGAGGCACCGGGAAGCTGGCTCTTAGGGAGCAGAACGGTGACGTAGTCGTCCGAGGAAGGAGCCTGAGAGGTGGAAGGCTGTGCAGGAACAGCCGGAGATGGTGGGAGAGGCTGCCGGAAAACGGACGAGTTACTTTGCTGTTGCCGGAACTGAGTGGAGGTATACGGGCGGAGCTTCTTCCTACCACGGGCTTGGTAACTTGCGGGATCATATTTCCGCTTAGGAGTCAAAC
This sequence comes from Palaemon carinicauda, assembly GCF_036898095.1. Lineage (NCBI taxonomy): Eukaryota > Metazoa > Arthropoda > Malacostraca > Decapoda > Palaemonidae > Palaemon > Palaemon carinicauda. The sequence continues at coordinate 48,639,810 of NC_090761.1, read as the reverse complement.
CCCAACGGGCTTTAAGGCTCTGATTAACTCTTGTAGCTTCCGTCAAGACTTCCTCCACAAGATCCTCAGGGAAAAGATTTGGACCCCAACAAGAGGACCGGATAAGTTTATTCGGTTCGTGCCTAATAGTCGCCTCAGCCAGGACGTGTTTGCGGCACCTTCGTTTAGCAAGAGCAAAGTCATATAAGTCAAAGTACAAAGACTGCAAAGTAGCCTTATTGAGAGACTTAAAGATACTCTCAGTATCATAAGTTAAGGCTATCGACTCCGTAGAAGTGGCCAAGTTCAAGGTTCGACCAACACGTAGGCGGGAATCATACTCCTGTTTAATAAGGGATTCCGGGAGACGGGGAAGCCGTTCACTAAAAATTACTGACGCACAGTCCTCTGTCAGCTTGCCGGAAGTAAAGGTGGTATGGACATTGTCCCAACACTCATTATCTGAAGGAAGAAGGAGGGAGATCGGATCTACCTCTCGGATGGGAGGCAAGGGCTTCTCCTCCAGAGCGTATTGAAAGGCAAGCTCTGCAATCTTAGTGACGCATGGAGTCACGGTATTCTTGTCCATTAGGAACATTGTAAAAGCACTTTTATGAGGCGTCAACATGGTATTGGTGCAACCTATGTCATTTAGAAACCTAGCCCAAACAGATTGGGCTTGTTCCTTTGGGAAAATGACGGTCTCTTTAGGGACCTTATCCAGCCGAACCAGAGCTTCCTCGGTAAGCCTGGCATAACCATGAAACGGAAATGCGAGACCAGGAGGAAAGAATTCAAAATCCTCTAGTGGACGAGTACCAAGACCTTTCAACGTTAACATCCCGTCTGAGAACGGGGAATGAAGAGCCATGCGCCAAGGGTTATTCTTGGTAAACGGAGGAAGCTTAGAGGCATCCGGGATGAGAGAGCTTTGAACTCGCTCCGGAGCACCATGCTCTAATGCCCCAAGTCTCTGACCAATGTTAGAAAACATCGAGTCCATCTTGGCCTGCATTTCTGACACAATCTTAGATTGCATCTCCGACACAATGCGAAGCATGGCTGATTCAGAAAGGCCCGGGTTATGAGCAGAAGTGGCGGATTGTACTCCCGGGTCGTGAGACTTAGAGGAGGAGCCGGAAGCCTTAGATGATGGGTCTGTATTCGTTTTAGAACCATGGGAAGCCTTGTGGGGCTTACGAGCTTTTGGCAAAGTTCTAGATTTAGATTTATCTTTGGGGGGAACCGGGTGTGATCGGTGAGACGAATCGCGGTCCCCAGAAAAACCATGGAAAGAAGAGAGATCAGATGAAGAAGAAAGAGCGGGGCTGAGGATAGGAATCTCAGCGCCGGTAACACCTGCCTCACTTACCACCCTACCTGCATCCGGATCATCCAACAACATGGGTTCCACGTCCAAGTTCAAGGAGGCAACATTGTCTTCCAGATCTCCGGGGGCATCAGACGTATCCTGATCTTGATCCTGATCGATGAATCCCGAAATAGTGGCATCAATGTCGGCAATGATGGGTGCCGCAACAGCTCTAGCCACAGCGGCTGAAGACTTAGCATTAGGGTAAATCATTGCACAGTAGTCTTCAGAGAGGACGTAAGGCTGCTTTGATTTCACATTTCGGGCAAATCCCCCAACCCACACTTTCAGTATGGCCCGAGCCGCAGTCTTCTGCTCCGGGGATGCCTGAAATAATAGTGGGAATTAAAGAAAGGAAGAGTCCCGGAGGTCCTTTAAAGACCATAGAAATCTTACGAAATAGTGTATGTATACCAAATAAAAGTAAGAATAATTAGAAAAGACAACATAGCCAACGGGACTCACCGAATCGGATCCAAGGGTGGTAATGAGGTCAAAACAGACCATACAATTATCAGGATGCCAGACTACGATGTCTTCCAGCTGAACTCCGCAGAGGGCGTGAGACCTACACACCGTATGGCCACAAGGCTGGTGAAGAACAGCCGCACAGGCCGTCGTCTGACAATGAACCATCTATAAAAAGAATAGTATATGAGAAACTGTAATTCTCTTAAGTAGGGGCGGGTCCGGAGGACCCGGGACTAAACATAAGTCTAACTTAAGACTAGAGCTTAACTGTAATACTCTTAAGTAGGGGCGGGTCCGGAGGACCCGGGCCTAAACATAAGTCTAACTTAAGACTAGAGTATAACTATTCATTCCGGACGAGCCGGGATCATAAAGAAGGATGCAACAAAGAATTAACACACATGGTGTCTGACTTCCCGGAGCGAGGTTAAGCCCCGGACCGGGATATATAAAAGTACATCCATAAACTAATACATATAGGAACTCCGGGGTAGTGATCTGTCATATATAATCATAGTAACTGTTATAAAATAAGGGGGGGGGGGCGGAACCGTAGATAAGAACCACCAACAGAACCCAGAGGGTTTCGTATAACATAATTAAAAGTGTGATAGGTGAACATTATAAAATAGGGTGCACCGGGATCCTACTCTGTTGACCGGTGGCCAACCAGTCTAGACAGAGACAAAACCACCGGGACACCCGGAGAGAGGACAAAGTCCATAAACACTGAACTACCCCCTCTGTAGGAAGGGAAGGCAACGGTCCCCTAGGGGAGGGGGGAGAGAAGCCTAGCCACCAACCTAGCGAGAGGGGGAGCTTGGGGGAGGATCACGTGATACGGAGCAGCAGGGCTACCAACTGACGATCCCCAAACACTACCAAAACAGATCATACGGAGTAATAAGCACAAATATTCATTATAAAAGTAATAGCGTTGAAAAATATATAAATATACACATAAAAAATTAGGGCAAGGCATGCGAAATAATGAATAAATCCCGAAGGACAACAACCTGATGGCCGAAGGTCGGCAAGCCACCTACGATACGTAATCTGATATCGGCCCTAAATATGAACCACAAGGGCTCTAAATGCTAAATAATGAATATCCACTATAAAACATATAAAAAATTAAACTGATAATAAAAATAATACACTTAGTAACACCGCGAGTGAAACTAAAAGCTCTCGAAACAGGAGTACCAACCGTAAGCGGAATCGAGCAAGACCGAGATGATCGAAGAGAATAAACTCTTATAACTTAAATATTAAACGATCTAGATTGCTCAAAACACAGCAAAACATAGCTTGGTACTTAACTTAGACGGTGTCTCCTGGGAAACCGATGTAGAAGCCATAATCCAAGGAAAATAAGGCAAAAACACGAGAGCACAAACTAGCGGGTTACCACACAGGCGTGCTAAAAAGGAGTTGAGTTCTGAGCGGATGCAGAGTTGGTGGTGCCGAGTGAGGTTGAACGGCTCTCCTCTATTGGGGGTCTTTGTCGTGGATGAATCTAAATGGTGCGGGACCTCTGGATTATACGCCCAATTCCATACCGACACCAATAGGTGAGCGAGCTAGTCAACCTAGCACTCCTTTATATTTTTTCTCTGGTATATTTAGCAGTAAATTACCTAAGAATAAGTGCTAATAGGAGCTTATTCACTGGCCGGCACAGGTTCAAGCCCAGAAATGTGTAAATAGCTAAGGTTTGTATGGTTAGGAAAAATACAAATTATTTTCGAATTTGTCATTTGTTCCGTAACCGAAATACAAACCACGCTATTTACAATGGGTGACTTACCCATTAGGTAGGGTGGAAAGTCCCCAGCCATACTGGCTTTGGCTTTACCCGGGGACTCAGAATCCGAGTGAGTCGCACTCGAGAAAAGGAGTTCCTGCACCTCACAAGCTCCTTGCTCCGCAAGGAACCGTGTGGCCTACATAAGCTTGTGTGTGAAGGAAGAAGTGTGACCCATCCTAGGCAGTTGACCTGGAGTTCCAGAAGGAACTCTGGGTTAGGACGTTCCCAATACCACCTCGTCAGGGTATGGGGGACGTGACAGTATTGACTCAATACTCGGAACACAAGGAAGCATGGTTTACCTGCAGAGGTTCGAGGTCAGCTATGCAGAGACCAGGATGCTGCCTCCCCGTAGAGGGGATGAAGAAGAAAGAAATAAGGGCCAGACATACTTCTTTCGTTCATGCAGACTAAAACCTGATAACAATGCCCTCAACCTTCTGCTACCTGTCCAAAAAGGAGCCTGAGGTTAGACCAGCTGTTGTGTAGCCACCACAGAGCGATATAAACGGGCTGCGAAGGTCATTAGATGCTTCTAGACTCCAGCTTGTAGCACCTGCGTCACAGAGTAGTATTACTCGAAGGCCAGGGACGTTGCGATGTATCCAACATCGTGCTGTAGGGCGACGTGACGGGGGAGGGTCTGGAGACAGGTCGAGATGAATGTCCTTGAGTCCGGGCTGAAGAGGTATACTGGTGACTCTCCCCCCATGTCCTCCTTGTGCTCCCAAATCGGCTGCAACTGAGGACAAACTGCAGCTGTTCCCAAAGTTAACCTCTCGATTCCTTTACTGGCAAGAAAGAGAAGGTCTTGGGACATCAGATACAGAATGGAGACTCGAAATCTTGAAGGAATTGGACCGAAGGGCCGGGACCCCCAGATTCTGAGTCTAGCCAACAACTCAGGAGCGAACCTGAATGTTGCCTTCCCCTCTTCCTTAGAAAGGGGGAGTCGTACGAGACCAAGAAGATTGCTTACACACTGGCTGTGGCCAGAGTGAGCAGGAGACCCAAGGCGGAATACAATCCGAGGCCTGTCGTAAAGGGTCTTGAGAAAATCTCTTAAAGGACTAAAAGTCCAAGCCATGCTCCAAGTTGGAGGTCTTCCTCCGACTAGGGCAGGGACGATCGTAGCTTCGCATGAGCGAGGAAAGATCCAGCGGGCAGGAAAAAGTTATTCCTTTAAGCCTGAAGGTCAGGGAAAGGCTGAGCGACAGGCTTCATTGCCGAGAGCGGAAAGGAGTTTCCTCCCGCCGAAAGGCAATAAGACCGTTATTGCTGGAGAAGAGGCCTCAAGGGAAGAGGTATATCTCCCACGGCACCAACCACCTTAGACTCTTCACTTTGCCTGGAAGACCCCTGCGGATGACTATCGCAGATGACGCGACCTCCATACCGCGACTGTAGCGGGTTGTCTCTTCTTGAGGAGGAGGTGTAGTGTCTCCAGGCATGAAGCCGAAGCGACGCCCCGGTTCGGGAGAGATGTCGCAGTGTGGTTATTTGAGTAGTCTGCACCGTGGGAGAAGCTCTCCCGGGAGTTCCGTCAGGGGAAGCAGAGGGTCCAGAAACCGTTCTGCGCATAGTCCCAGTGGAGCTCTCCCATTGAAAGGTTGACAGACAACCTGGTCTTGTTGAGACCCATTGTCCACAGACAAAAAGGAGGGAAGACGCAGGCGTCGAAGTTGTCCCACCATCACCGGAATGCATCTTGCCAGAGTCTCGGGGTCTGAGACTAGGGGGAAAAACAGCGGAAGCTTGAGGTTCCAAGCTGTCGCGATCAGGTCCCCCAGCCCAGGACTTCCTGGTTACCCAAGGTCAAAGACCCCCAGGTACACTCTCTCTACGAGGCTCTGCTCGAATAGTCGGAGAGAACATTCCCCTGCCTGGAATGAGAGAGCCGATGGTGGTATTGAGAGAATCTCAATCATCCTGGTATCTCTACTGCAAGATGTGAAGGTGTGAAAATGCGTCCCCTGCTGGTTAGAATACGCCAGAATCATGAAGTCGACGCGCACGGGGCGACTCGGCAGGAGCTGTAGGATCTATAGAGGGGCCAGACTAAGGCCCCTAAGCCTGCCTGAATGATGGAGAGGTATCCTTCAGGTCTTGACCATAGGCCTGGACCAGAACATGCCCCCCCCTTTCCTTTGACGAGTCCGAGAACAGCATCAAGAATGTGGGGAAAGGACGAGAATATCCACTACCATCAAGAGGCTCCATAGGTCAACACCCATAGGGGCCAGGAAGTCCGGTTAAACGTTGCCTGAAGCCACCGGAACTTGGACCGCCCCACATGGAACTTATCCTGAGGCGACCGTTCGGACTATAGACGGGTCAATGAGGAAAGGAGAACTAGTAAACGTTCCAAGGTAGGGCTGAAAGCTCTGCTTGACTGAGAACAGGTACTGCGACTCTCCTCAGTCTTGCCACAGTCAACTGAAAGGAAGGCTCGGAGGATGTGGTAACAGAATCTGGCGTCCCCAGGTGGTCACCCATCCAAGTACCGACCAGACCCGACGTTGCTTAACCTCGCTGGACGGACGAGAAGCAGGGTTTCCAACGTGGTAAGGCCGTTGACTCAATATCATGGCCAGATACTCCAGATGTTGAGGCAGAAGAAGAGAAGGCGCCAAGCAAAATACTGTACCATGAACCCACACTCATGGTAAGCATCCGGAAGCTTGTCCCGGCGCTGAAGAAGGTCGAACCCGAGCCTACCAGAGTTGACCAGCCCTCCAAACAGCAGAGGAGGCGGAAGCCTGAACCTGAGCGGCCATGAGGAAGGCAGGGAGAGTTCTCTGGGGAAAAAACCTGCTATGCAACGGCGGGATAGCCACACTGCATCATAAGCAGGAATACTTGCAGTCTAGGCTGAATTCGACGAGCTCCCTGGAAGATGGATGGAATGGAAACTGAAAGTACCCGTCCTTCCGATCCAGGGTTTAAGGATTCCTGTCGCCTCGTTACCAGTCTGATCGATTCTGCTGTTCTACGCTGGCCGAAGTTTGTTCGACAAACTTGATCAGGGCTGAGAGGTCGACTACGGAACTCCCCTCTCAGATCCTTCCTTACAAGAAAGGATCGACTGAAGAGACCGGGGGTGAAGCCGTCGATGATCCTATGGAAGACCTTCGCCTAACGTATGGATCATTCTGCCCAACCGGGCAACTCTTGCTGACGCTATGGCATAGAGGTTCAGAGACACTGAATTCGCTGACAGAGACGGCAGGCGCGATATTCTTGGCTGATCACAGAGATTGTGCGGGAATGGGCATCGGAAAGCTGTCATTCGGATGAGTAACCTTAAGCATCCTCCCAGCGAAAAACCTGCAATCCTAGAGTTCGTGAACTCTGCCGCTCCTTTTAGGACTATGCCCCCCCGAGGGAGCCTCCCGTGCCCTCTGTTCCTGACAGGAGGAAACTGCAATTGGACACCTTGTCCCAGCTGTCGTAGCCGATAACTTAGGCCGACGTGGTTGAAAGAAAAGGGCGCTGGAGCCCTGCAGAGTCTGGAAGAAAGCGCCTTGGAGGAGTGAAAACGGAAGTCGATTTCCTCCGCACAGCCGCTGTCTAAGTCTATGTCCTTGGGCACAAACAAACTCTTCTCAAGGATGGAAGGGTGTCTGAGGTCATCGACCTCCACAGATGAGACACCCGAAGGAAGCCCTCAGTCAGCGCGTCCAGATGGTACAACATCGAGCTTGTCCGCAAGTTAGATACTTAACGACGAAAGGCCAAGGTGCCTGAGCTCGAGAGGAGGAAAGTACCCATGATCTTCCTGTAGCTTCCTTGAACCAAACCTCGGGCCGTAACCGAGGAGGGAAAGGACCTGGTAAGTCCCCAGAGGAAGGGGTAAGCAGTCACCCCTTGTCCGATGGAGAAATCTCGAACGGAAAGCCCCCCCGCCAAAAATCCTTCCAGGGAATGACGGGGAAGGGCTAACCCAGGTTCTGGAAAGAGGAGTGTTGCTCAGATCTCCCTGAAGTTTCTCCTATTCTTGCAAGTGCCATGCTCTGCGTTTACGGGGTGAGGCCGTATTCTGGAAATACGCTCCAGAAGGACTCGCCAGGCTGGCCATGCTGCGAAAACCACAATGGGAATCGTGGTCGCAATCGCCCTGGAGCTCGCTTGATGGTAATTCAAAGATTTGCGCGTGGGCGAACGTGGAAGCGCCCATGCGCGGTAACGCAGGAACGCAAACGAAGGTGAGCGAAGGAGCGCAGAAGGAGGGAGAGCGTGGTAGGAAGGGCGAGAGCTGGTGGTCGGCGAGCGATAACCCATAGACGAGCAATGGATACTGCAAGAAATAAGCCGACGTTTGTGCAAAGAAACACTGTAGGTTCGAGCGACAGAACACCGTCGGTTCGCGCGACGGCGTGCGACGGAACACCGTCGGTTCGCGCGACGGAACACCGTCCGTCCGCGCGATGGAATACCGTTGGTTCGCGCGCGGGCGAACATTGGAGAGCATGGGCGCGGACGCGCATGAGCGTAGACGTGCAGGCACGTGAGCGTGTGGGCCGCAGGCGAATGATCGCGCGGGCGCGCAGGCAAGCGGTCGCGCAGGCGAGAGGTCGCGCAGGCGAGAGGTCGCGCAGGCGAACGGTCGCGCAGGCGAACGGTCGCGCAGGCGAACGGTCGCGCAGGCGAACGGTCGCGCGGGCGCGCAGGCGAACGGTTGCGCGGGCGCGCAGGCGAACGGTCGCGCGGGCGCGCAGGCGAACGGTCGCGCGGGCGCGCAGGCGAACGGTCGCGCGGGCGCGCAGGCGAACGGTCGTGCGGGCGCGCAGGCAAACGGTCGTGAGGGTGGGCAGGTGAATGAGCGCGAGTCCGAGGCGGCGAACGCAAGCGTTAGCGCGATGACGAGGAAGACCGCTGGCGATATGGATCAACAGGCGATCGGTGGTGAGCTGGTGAGCGCTAACGCGCAGGTTGGCAATGGCGAGTTGTGGCATGCCGACGCGATGGCGAGCAGCATGCGCAGGTGAGCAATCGCGCGATGGCAAGCAGCATGCGAAGGTGAGCGATCGCGAGCAGCATGCGCAGGGGGGCGATCGCGTGATGGTGATCAGCATGCGCAGGTGGGCGGTCGCGCGATGGCGATCAGCATGCGCAGGTGGGCGGTCGCGCGATGGCGATCAGCATCCGCAGGTGGGCGGTCGCGCGATGGCGAGCAGCATCTGCAGGTGGGCGGTCGCGCGATGGCGAGCAGCATCCGCAGGTGGGCGATCGCGCGATGGCGAGCAGCATCCGCAGGTGGGCGATCGCGCGATGGCGAGCAGCATCCGCAGGTAGGCGATTGCGCGATGGCGAGCAGCATCCGCAGGTGAGCTAGTAGCTGGCGAACCATGTTCCTTCAGAAGTGTTGGAGAACGTTGGCGTGCCGGCTGTAACACACGCGGGCGATCCGGAGATCGCCGAGAGACAGGTGATCGCTAGCGAGCTGATGATCGCTGGCGAGCTGATGATCGCTGACGAGCAGAAGGCTACGCGTGGAAGCCTGCGCATAGAAGAGGAGTCCTTGACCCCGACCTGAACCGAAGTTCTAGATCGCGAGGACGAACGTGGGCGCACAGGGCGCGTAATAGGAACCAACAGGAACAGCAGGGATGATGATCATGAGAGCGCTGACGAACAGGAGAGCGCTGATGAGCAGGAGAGCGCCGATGAGCAGGAGAGCGCCTGTGGGCTAACACTGAGCAGGAGCAGGAGAGAACACAGCAGAAGGGCGCGCAGGGGAACCCTGACACGCAAGGGAAGAACCCCCGTGGGAGGCAACCCTTTGCCCCGAAGGGATCGTTGTCCGTCGGGAGACTGATGTCCGTCGGAAGACCGTTGTCTGTCCGCCGGGAGACTGATGTCCGTCGGAAGACCGTTGTCCGTCGGGAAGACCGTTGCCCATCGGAAGACGAGATCAGACTGCTGTCCATCTGCACCAAGGCGGAAGATCGAGAAAAAGGAGTTGTAGGCTGCAAACGGAGATTCAAAAAGGCGCCTCTTAGCACCCTTATAGGGAGATGAGAGGCCCTTACGACGAGGCGGACGGTGGGCCTTACGGCGAGGGAGACCAACAGCAACAGCAACAGAAGAAACCTCCGAAGAGAAGTCTCTATGAGTGTACTCTCTCGCGAACAAAAGAGAAACACTTCGTAGAAGAGACTGGTCAGCCAGTGACCTAAAAGGAGCAATCCTCCGAAGAGGAGCTCCTGCAGCTGCCCAGCCCCTTGAGCGAAACTGCAGGTGTGATCGCTCAGCACCAAGAGCATAGTCGCATGAAAAAAAGGCAAGAGAAGAACCCCCCCAAAAGGGGAAAAACTCAAGCCTGGACAGGAAAAACTTCCCTCGGAAGGAAAGTTACCCGCCCAAGGAGGCAAGCCTCCTGAGAGTTCTAAAATGAACTGGAGAGCTGTCCGTCGTCACGGGAGTACTTCCAGTAGAAGGAGACACGCCCCTGACGAAACTACAAGGGGGGAGGCAGCAACAGCCGAATCCCCAGGCCTCAACAAGACAGCTCACACCGTTGCCATATTACAGAAACGAACTAGATTGATAACTGTAAAAAAAAAAAAAAAAAAAAAACATTAGTACACATTCATTCCCCCGGGAAGGCTCCGAAGAGGAATCCCGAGGGAAAGGAAACAATTATTACACAACAGGCACGTGCCCTCACAACCACTTACACTCACGGAAGGAGAGCTGTAACCAAAACAGAATTATAGCAATTATAATTATGTAACTATGTAATTATGTAATTTAAAAATGAATGAACACTAAAGAAAGAACGAAAACCCCGAAAGGAATCGTTCTATAAGCTGAAAAAAAAAAAAAACTACAATTAGATTCATAACTAATTGAGACAAACGTACGGCGTAGCAACCCCCCCACACGGAAAGGAAGCTACAAGGGCGTAGTAACACGTAGTAAAAGGGTGAACGACCTCAAGAGAGAGAGAGAGAGAGAAAGACATAAGTCAAACTCGATCGCCACCCATAAAATTACGCCGTGGTGGCCTAACTGCCGAGGACTCCACGTAGATATCGTACACAACACACACAACTCTGAAAAGGAAACTTACTGATTTCTATACTCAAATATATATACAAACATGAAAACATGTTTACATATATATTGAGTAAATGAAAAGGAAGCGATTAAGTAAAGACAAAACAAACAATGGCTGCCAAGAGAGGACCAAGACAGAGACGTCTGTCACAGTCCGAGCCAAAAGTGAAAGTGAGCATTCATCTGTGTGTGAGGGGGGGGAGGGGTAGCTAGCTACCACTCCCCTACCTCCCCGCTAACTAGCGCGGGGGTAATACACCCTCGTTAAATTCTAATGGCTCGCCAATTCAGCTGCGCTAAAAGGTAAACCCATTGTAAATAGCGTGGTTTGTATTTCGGTTACGGAACAACTGAAAAATAGTGAAAATAAGCTCAATTGAAATCTTGCTTTGCATCGTCTACATTCTAGGATTAGGACATGTGGAATATTCAATAAATACACATCTGCCAAGCAAGTGTGAGTGATCCAAAGAATGGATATCATTATTTTAATGTGGCATTCTTTTTTTAATGAAGAACATCCCATACCAACTCAGTTTCATCTGATTTGATTAATTATTGTCATATCAATTATTCTACAAAGTCTGCAATTTATCTAATGTGATTGATTTTAGCGACAGCAATGAATCACTAACGGGAGATATGACAAATTCGGAGGTAATTTGTATTTTTCCTAACGATACAAATCTTAGCTATTTAAAGGGGTATTACTTTTGGCGAAGCTGAAAGTATGAGCCATTAGAATTTAGCGAGGGTTAACTAACTATCCGCTAGTTAGCGAGGGGTAGCTAGCTACACCCCTCACTCACACACCTACGATTGAGCTTCACTTTGCTTGGAGGTAGGACTTTGACGAGGGGCAGGGTTGGTGGGGAAGTATGTATAAATAGCTAAGGTTTGTATCGTTAAGAAAAATATAAATTACCTCCGAATTTGTCAGTTATTCCGTAACTGGAATGCAAACTAACGCTCTTCATAGGGGTAATTCGCCCATTAAAAGGGTGGATGTCCCTGCCAATCAGGCTTTTTGGCCTTACCTGGGGTACTTCCTATTGTGCAGAGTTTTGTGCAAAAATAAGGAGACCCTAACACCTCACTAAACCATAGGCTCTGTGTGTGATACAATAGCAATGTGACTGTCAAGGTAAAGGTTATTCCGAGACTTGTAGGAAATAACTGAAGAGACCGAGACATTCCCAATACCACCTTGCCAGGGTATAGTGACATAACAGTATTGGAACAATATTAGGTTACACAAGGGAGCAATTAGTTTGAGGTCAGCTTGTGCAGAGGATCCAGGATGCTGATTTCCCAAAGAGAGGGGAGGATGAAGAAAGGAAATGAGCCTGACATTCCTTTTCATTCACTCAGACTAACACCCAGGTAACCAGTGCCCTAAACCTTCTGCTACTTGTCCAAAAAGGAGCTTGAGGTACTAAACCCGCTGTTGTGCTGCCACCACAGGACCGATAGAAGATGTTCCGAGGTTCCTGTGTGTCACGTCTTGCAGGTAGTTGGCGGTGGACGTAGTTAGGCATTTCCACTCTCCCACTTTCAATACCTGCTTCACAGAGTAGTTCGTTTTAAAGGCCAAAGACGTAGCTATGCTCCTGACATTGCAGGCTCTGGGACGAAGTGCTGGAGGAGGATCGGGATTCAGGGCAAGGTTAATGACCCTGCAAATCCATGCGGAGATTGTGTTCTTTGTATTACTCCTCTTGTTTCTACCCATGCTGATGAACAGTGAGGGCACTCTGGGCCAAGCTGCTGCTGTTCTCTTGAGCTAGCGCCTCAAACACTTTACTGGGTATAGTGACAGATGATTTGAGTCGTCAGTTAAAGAGCGGAGACTCGTTATCTGGAATGAGTTGAATCTTGGATCCGAAACCCCCGGATTTTGAGTCTTGCCAACAAGCTCAGGGACGAAACTGAAGCTTACCTCTCCGAATCCCCTTGAATGGGTGACGTCATACAACAGAACATGAAGTTTGCTAACTCGTTTGGCTGAGGCCAAAGCAAGCAGGAATACTGTCTTCCAAGTTAGGCAGCAATCTGTTGCCAGTCATAATGGTTTGTACAGGGATCCTTTTAAGGACCAAAGAACTTAAACCACGTTCCATAGGGGAGGTCTTACTTCTGACTGAGAATAGGTAAGTTCATAACTTCATATGAGGAGGGAAGTTCTAACGATGAGGAAATGCCCATTCCTTTCAGTTTAAAGGCGAGACTCAAGGTTGAGTGATAGCCTTTAAGCACTGAAACCGAAAGATGCATTTCTTCCCTCAATACACGAGGAATTCCGCTATTGCTGGTATTGAATGCATTGAGACCCCTTCCACGGCACCAACCACAGAAGACGTTCCACTTCACCTGCACCTTGAACTGGTATTGCGTGTTGTCGTGTAGGATCCTTATATACTTCCTTGAAGACGAATGGATTGGGATCTGGAAAAATGTGTTATTGAGATCCAGTGTGCACATGAAGTACTATGGTCTTACCACTAGTCTGACTGTGTCTGCCATCTCCATGCTGAAGAGTTTGTAGAACAAACATGTTCAGGGGTGAGAAGTCGATGACGGGTCTCCAGCCTCCAGATACCTTTTTCACAAGAAAGAGTCGACTGAAGAAGCCTGGGGACCAGCCTGGAACCCTTTGGAGAACGCCCTTCTCCAACACAGTATGGACTTCAGCCCGTAGGCCTACTCCTTTGTGGATCCCTTTGCATAGGAGCTCAATGGAACTGGATTCCGAGTCATTGGAGGGAGAGATTGAATGAACAGGACATGATACCCTGAACAAATCACAGGTGATGCGACCATCTCTGCCAGTGGCGTTGCAGGCATATCCCCTCTGGTGGACAAATGGGAGGATTGCCCTTCCTAGCGGGGTTCTCCCCCCTTCCTCCATGTGAGGATTTAGAGCCCTTTTGTTCCTTAATAGGAAAGAGCTTCTTAGACACGTTCTTAGATGAGGTCGTTATCCTAGATGTCGGCGGTTTGGTGGTCTTTAGCTGGTTCTTCTGTGGCGGAGCTGCGCAATAGGACAGAGATGTCAAGGCCTTATGCAGAAACTGCCGCCCGCATAACCTCTTCCATCCTGAAAAGGGAGGAGCCATCAAGATGGGAGTTTCTGAGTCTTGTCATTTCTGCGTGGGGAACATGTCGATGGAAACTCGATTGTACGGGTACCCAACAAGAGGAAAGTTTCCATCGACTTGCTTGTACAGTAGAATCCTTAGACCAATCTTCGGTTCTAACGAGGTGTCCCATGGATCCTAACCGCAGAACTGGCCACGAAGTAGCTTACATGATATACTTTGCTACTTTCTCCATGTTCAGGACCTCAGACACAGAGAAAGGGACTGAAAGCCTGAATAACCTCTCAAAAATAAGACTCCTCTAGAAGGTGCCTCTATGGAAGGATCAAGAGGTAAGGCCGGAAGCGGTTCGTCCAAGACCTCATAGTATCTCCTCTGCTGCACAAACGGTGGTGGTAGGAGTTTAGAGGACGAGCCAGCCCAGAGAGAACTGGAAGAGCCAGTGATCTGGGTTAACGCCCTCTTCCGGCAGCCTTTAACCACTTATACCAAGGCAAAGATGTGCTGGTTTTGGCAGGTCGCCGAGTGTCATATACATGGTCAAGGACAGTGTCCTTGCCCTCTTGAGGGGCTGTTGTAAGGTCAACTAACCAATTGATGGCCTTTATGAAGGCCAAGACTTGCCAGAAGTTGTACTTCGACTCTTTCTGTTCTGCCTCTGTATACTTGATGAGATAGTGACACCCTAACCACCGTCTTGGAGTCCTTCTTCTCTCTCTCCGAGGAGGAAAGAATTCCTCCAGAAGCAATGGTCATGAGGATTCCCCCTGCCTAAAAGAGGGCTGAACTTCTCTTGACGAAGGGACTACAGCTGGGTGTTCTGTCTCCTTAGAGACAGGGCAAAGCTGCAGAGGGACAACTTTTATCAGCGACAGATGGAAGTTTGGCATCAGAGGGATCTGAGGAGATCTCGAACCTCACTTTGTACGAGGATGGAATGTATCTCCCGGAGGAGGAGTATGGTTCTTCTTTCTCCTTTTCTTCTTAATTGTAAGCACTGGTGTCAACTGAACTTGAGAGAAGTCCTATTGGAGCAATTCTGCCCCTCCCGCAGTTCCTCTCATCTTCTTGATGGGAGAAAAACATTTTCTAGGATGGTGCCTTGGAAGGAGCTGGGCCGGGTGCTTTACGTCTGGGGTCAGATGGAGGAGAGGACGAACTAGAGACCGACTTCTCCAACGAGATCCTCGAAGTACTAACCACTACCTCTTCTGAAGGAGGGACTAGCTCGACGCACCGCCTTTACCAAGGCATCAAAGCATGCAGGCTGCTTTCCTGACCTAAGAAGGGTAGGAGTCTCGCTGGGGAGGCAAAATGATAAAGATCGCCATCTAGGAGACCTAGGTATCTGGAAAGAAGGGGAGTGAGTTCTCTTACCTGCAATGATAGCCACTGGCATGGCCTCTCGCTCTAGTTTGGAAGAGAGTAAAAGAGGAAGCTATCTAAACCTTTGAAGATTTCTTCCAGATGGTAGGAAAAGGAACTGGAAATCCACCATTCTGGAACTCTGCTGGATGATGGCGATTGCCATCCTTCCCTCGGGAAATGGAGGAAGAAGCTCGGGCAAATCCTGATGGACTGAACTAGGTGGTGGCCTAGATCTGGAGGAGAGTGCTGAACATATGCGAGCAGGAGCTAAATTATTCGTCAAAGTCTTGGAGGGCTCGATAGGATGACGAGGCGAGCGTTTAAGATGACAAGCAGGCTGAAGTGTCCGAGCAGAAGGATGGATCTCCTCAAGACAATCAGCCAAACTATCATCGCATGCTTAGGTGAGAAGGAATGTCCTCATCTCTCCGGTGATCGCAAGCTGGACGGCAAAGGCGAACAGGAGAGTAGTCCCTGAAAGAGAAACAGTGATCGCAAGTTGCCGAGTGATGATCACGGGTTGACGAGAGAAGATCAGGCATCAGTAAGTGATGATCGCGAGCTGGCGAGTGACAGTCACTAGAGGGACAGTGATGGCCATGAGGAGGAGAGTGACGGTCACTAGAGGGACAATGATAGTCATGAGGAGGAGAGTGACGATCATGAGCTGGAGAACGACGATAAGCTGGTGAACGACGCAGGTCTGGCAAATGACGAGAAGCTGGCGAATACCGAGAAGCTGGCGAATGCCGAGAAGGCAAACAATGAGAAGAGAGCAAGTTGTAATGACGAGGAGGAGAACAAGAGATGAGCAGCTGACGAAGGACGAGCAACTGGCGAGTGACGAGAAACTGGAGAGTGACGACCATGAACAAACGAGTAATGACCACGAGCAGGCAAGTGATGACCACGAGAAAGGGGGTGGCCATCACAAGCTGGGGAGTGGCCATCACAAGCTGGAGAGCGGCCATCACATACTGAAGAGAGGCAGTCACCCATTGGCGAATGGCGATCACAAGCTGAAGAGTAGCGATCACTCATTGGCGAGTGGCGGTCAAGAACAAGAGACGGTATAAAAGATCGTCGGGGTAGAGTCTCTTGACGAAGGGCGAAGGAGAACATCTAGAAGGGCGGCGAGGACTATGTTCCCTCGATGACAGAGTGGTAGTGACCTTTATGATGGAGAGGGCTCCTGTCATCAATAATATGCCGGCGAGGTGGTGGAGAAGGGAAGCGTTGTCGGTGGCAAGATTTCTTAGAAGTGGAGGCAAGCTCCTAAGTGCTGGACGTCTGCGGAGATGTGGGGCGACGTCTGGAAGGTCTCTGTGATGGAGTATCAGGGGGGGACCACACTCTAGAACGAGAGAGGTGAACACCAGCAGGAGAAGAGTGCCTCGGACTTTGTTCTCCCCTTTAAGGCTGAGAAGACTCAGCAGGGGGACAGGGGGAAGAGAGTAGTCTTCGGCGGCAGAAATAACAGGTGACGGCGGAAGAGCAACAATGTTGGCAGAAGGGATGAAAGACATTCCATGTGCATGAAGTTCAGCACTCCTCGGCGAAAAGGCTTCGACCTCCGAGTAGGCCGGAGTTCTACTTTCAGCAGCCAGCTGAAGAAGCTTCATCAGTGCCTCCTTTGAAGGGGAACTGGTCACATCCAAA
The DNA here is from genome assembly GCF_036898095.1 of Palaemon carinicauda. NCBI lineage: Eukaryota > Metazoa > Arthropoda > Malacostraca > Decapoda > Palaemonidae > Palaemon > Palaemon carinicauda. The sequence goes on along the minus strand of NC_090761.1, from coordinate 48,622,991 downwards.
GAAGGCGAGATCTGCAAAACATCAGAAAGAGATAAGGATCCCAACAAGGGAAGGGGCAAAGCTGCTTCTCTAGTGGAAGCAACACTGTCCCTTGAACCCCGGGGTTGACCTGGTGTTAATTGGTCTATACTCCTATTCGACGGTTCCCCAGATGAGACAGATCAAGCATGAGCCTTGAGAAGAGATCAGGGAGTCAAGAAAGAAGTCTAAGGTTTCTTCGACTTCGAGGAAGACCTCGAAGGCGACAAAACTCTTTTGGACTTCTTGCGCCGGTGCCCAAATCTCTCCCACTGGGAGGAAGTCCACTCCCGGCACTCACTGCAGGTGTTATCACAGTGCTGTTCTTGGCAGGCCCAACACAACAAATGGGGGCCAGTCTCGGGGGAGGACAAGAAGGTCCCGCAAGTGCATCTTTCAGGTTTCAGACAGGTCGGCATGATGGATGACAAGAAGAAACAACAAGCACACCTGTGAAAATGACAAATTCGAAGATAATTTGTATTTTTCCTAACCATACAAACCTTAGCTATTTACAAAGGGGTTACCTTTTAGCGTAGCTGAAATGGCGAGCCATTAGAATTTAACGAGGGTGTATTACCCCCGCGCTAGTTAGCGGGGGGGGGGGGGGGGGGTAGGGGAGTGGTAGCTAGCTACCCCTCCTCCCCCTCACACACAGGTGAATACTCACTTTCACTTAGAGGTAGGACTTGTCTTGGGGGACAGGGCTAGCGGGCAAATATGTGTAAATAGCTAAGGGTTGTATGGTTAGGAAAAATACAAATTATCTTCGAATTTGTCATTTGTTCCGTAACCGAAATACAAACCACGCTATTTACAAAGGGTGACTTACCCCTTAGGAAGGGTGGAAAGTCCCCAGCCATACTGGCTTTGGCTTTACCCGGGGACTCAGAATCCGAGTGAGTCGCACTCGAGAAAAGGAGTCCCTGCACCTCACAAGTTCCTTGCTCCGCAAGGAACCATGTGGCCTACGTAAGCTTGTGTGTGAAGGAAGAAGTGTGACCCGTCCTAGGCAGTTGACCTGGAGTTCCAGAAGGAACTCTGGGTTAGGACGTTCCCAATACCACCTCGTCAGGGTATGGGGGACGCGATAGTATTGACTCAATACTCGGAACACAAGGAAGCATGTTTTACCTGCAGAGGTTCGAGGTCAGCTATGCAGAGACCAGGATGCTGCATCCCCGTAGAGGGGATGATGAAGAAAGAAGTAAGGGCCAGACATACTTCTTTCGTTCATGCAGACTAAAACCTGATAACAATGCCCTCAACCTTCTGCTACCTGTCCAAAAAGGAGCCTGAGGTTAGACCAGCTGTTGTGTAGCCACCACAGAGCGATAGAAAACGTATCGAGACTCCTGTGGGTCACGCCCTGCAGGAAGCGGGCTGCGAAGGTCATTAGACGCTTCCAGACTCCAGCTTGTAGCACCTGCGTCACAGAGTAGTATTACTCGAAGGCCAGGGACGTTGCGATGTATCCAACATCGTGCTGTAGGGCGACGTGACGGGGGAGGGTCTGGAGACAGGTCGAGATGAATGTCCTTGAGTCCGGGCTGAAGAGGTATACTGGTGACTCTCCCCCCATGTCCTCCTTGTGCTCCCAAATCGGCTGCAACTGAGGACAAACTGCAGCTGTTCCCAGCGCTAACCTCTCGATTCCTTTACTGGCAAGAAAGAGAAGGTCTTGGGACATCAGATACAGAATGGAGACTCGAAATCTTGAATGAATCGGACCGAAGGGCCGGGACCCCCAGATTCTGAGTCTAGCCAACAACTCAGGAGCGAGCCTGAATGTTGCCTTCCCCTCTTCCTTAAAAAGGGGGGAGTAGTAAGAGACCAAGAAGATTGCTTACACACTGGCCGTGGCGAGAGTGAGCAGAAGACCCAAGGCGGAATACAATCCGAGGCCTGTCGTAAAGGGTCTTGAGAAGATCTCTTAAAGGACTAAAAGTCCGAGCCATGCTCCAAGTTGGAGGTCTTCCTCCGACTAGGGCAGGGACGATCGTAGCTTCGCATGAGCGAGGATAGATCCAGCGGGCAGGAAAAAGTTATTCCTTTAAGCCTGAAGGTCAGGGAAAGGCTGAGCGACAGGCTTCATTGCCGAGAGCGGAAAGGAGTTTCCTCCCGCCGAAAGGCAATAAGACCGTTATTGCTGGAGAAGAGGCCTCAAGGGAAGAGGTATATCTCCCACGGCACCAACCACCTTAGACTCTTCACTTTGCCTGGGAGACCCCTGTGGATGACTATCGCAGATGACGCGACCTCCGTACCGCGACTGTAGCGGGTTGTCTCTTCTTGAGGAGGAAGCGTAGTGTCTCCAGGCATGAAGCCGAAGCGACGCCCCGGTTCGGGAGAGATGTCGCAGTGTGGTTGCTTGAGTAGTCTGCGCCGTGGGAGAAGCTCTCCCGGGAGTTCCGTCAGGGGAAGCAGAGGGTCCAGAAACCGTTCTGCGCATAGTCCCAGTGGAGCTCTCCCATTGAAAGGTTGACAGACAACCTGGTCTTGTTGAGACCCATTGTCCACAGACAAAAAGGAGGGAAGACGCAGGCGTCGAAGTTGTCCCACCATCACCGGAATGCATCTTGCCAGAGTCTCGGGGTCTGACACTGGGGGGAAGAATAGCGGAAGCTTGAGGTTCCAAGCTGTCGCGATCAGGTCCCCCAGACCAGCATTTGCTGGTTACCCAAGGTCAAAGACCCCCAGGTACACTCTCTCTACGAGGCTCTGCGAGTCTGAGAGAACATTCCCCTGCCTGGAATGAGAGAGCCGATGGTGGTATTGAGAGAATCTCAATCATCCCGGTATCTCTACTGCAAGATGTGAAGGTGTGAAAATGCGTCCCCTGCTGGTTAGAATACGCCAGAATCATGAAGTCGACGCGCAACGGAGCGACTCGGCAGGAGCTGTAGGATCGGTAGAGGGGCCAGACTAAGGCCCCTAAGCCTGCCTGAATGATGGAGAGGTATCCTTCAGGTCTTGACCATAGGCCTGGACCGGAACATGCACCCCCCCCCCCCTTTCCTTTGACGAGTCCGAGAACCGCATTAAGAATGTGGGGAAAGGACGAGAATATCCACTACCATCAAGAGGCTCCATAGGTCAACACCCATTGCAGGTCTAATAGTTCCGCTGGTCCCATAGGGCCAGGGAGTCCGGTTAAACATTGCCTGAAGCCACCGGAACTTGGATCGCCCCACATGGAACTTATCCTGAGGCGACCGTTCGGACTATAGACGGGTCAATGAGGAAAGGAGAACTAGTAAACGTTCCAAGGTAGGGCTGAAAGCTCTGCTTGACTGAGAACAGGTACTGCGACTCTCCTCAGTCTTGCCACAGTCAACCGAAAGGAAGGCTCGGAGGATGTGGTAACAGAATCTGGCGTCCCCAGGTGGTCACCCATCCAAGTACCGACGTTGCTTAACCTCGCTGGACGGACGAGAAGCGGGGTTTCCAACGTGGTAAGGCCGTTGACTCAATATCATGGCCAGATACTCCAGATGTTGAGGCAGAGGAAGAGAAGGCTCCAAGCAAAATACCATGAGCCCACACTCATGGTAAGCATCCGGAAGCTTGTCCCGGCGCTGAAGAAGGTCGAACCCGAGCCTACCGGAGTTGACCAGCCCTCCAAACAGCAGAGGAGGCGGAAGCCTGCACCTGAGCGGTTAAGAGGAAGGCAGGGAGAGTTCTCTGGGGAAACAAACCTGCTATGCCACGGCGGGATAGCCACACTGCATCATAAGCAGGAATACTTGCAGTCTAGGCTGAATTCGACGAGCACCCTGGAAGATGGATGGAATGGAAACTGAAAGTACCCGTCCTTCCGATCCAGGGTTTAAGGAGTCCTGTTGCCTCGTTACCAGTCTGATCGATTCTGCTGGTCTACGCTGGCCAAAGTTTGTTCGACAAACTTGATCAGGGCTGAGAGGTCGAATACGGACATCCCCTCTCAGATCCTTCCTTACAAGAAAGGATCGACTGAGGGGGCCGGGGTTGAAGCCGTCGATGATCCTAAGGAAGACCTTCGCCTAAGGTATGGATCATTCTGCCCAACCGGGCAACTCTGCTGACGCTATGGCATAGAGGTTCAGAGACACTGAATTCGCTGACAGAGACGGCAGGCGCGATATCCTTGGCTAATCACAGAGATTGTGCGGGAATGGGCATCGGGAAGCTGTCATTCGGATGAGTAACCTTAAGCATCCTCCCAGCGAAAAACCTGCAATCCTAGAGTTCGTGAACTCCTTTTAGGACTATGCCCCCCCGGGGGAGTCTCCCGTGCCATCTGTTCCTGACAGGAGGAAACTGCAATTGGACACCTTGTCCCAGTTGTCGTAGCCGATAACTTAGGCCGACGTGGTTGAAAGAAAAGGGCGCTGGAGCCTCTGTCCTTGGGCACAAACAAACTCTTCTCAAGGATGGAAGGGTGTCTGAGGTCGTCGACCTCCACAGATGAGACACCCGAAGGAAGCCCTCAGTCAGCGCGTCCAGATGGTACAACATCGAGCTTGTCCGCAAGTTAGATACTTAACGACGAAAGGCCAAGGTGCCTGAGCTCGAGAGGAGGAAAGTACCCCTGATTTTCCTTGAACCAAACCTCGGGCCGTAACCGAGGAGGGAAAGAACCTGGTAAGTCCCCAGAGGAAGAGGTAAGCAGTCACCCCTTGTCCGATGGAGAAATCTCGAACGGAAAGCCCCCACGCCAAAAATCCTTCCAGGGAATGACGGGGAAGGGCTAACCCAGGTTCAGGAAAGAGGAGTGTTGCTCAGATCTCCCTTAAGTTTCTCCTATTCTTGCAAGTGCCATGCTCTGCGTTTACGGGGTGAGGCCGTATTCTGGAAATAGGCTCCAGAAGAACTCGCCAGGATGGCCAGGCTGCGAAAACCCCATTGGGAATCGTGGTCGCAATCGCCCTGGAGCTCGCGCGACGGAAATTCAAAGATTTCCGCGTGGGCGAACGTGGAAGCGCCCATGCGTGGTAACGCGAACGAAGGTGAGCGAAGGAGCGCAGAAGGAGGGCGAGCGTGGTAGGAAGGGCGAGAGCTGGTGGTCGGCGAGCGATAACCCATAGACGAGCAATGGATACTGCAAGATATAAGCCGACGTTTGTGCGAAGAAACACTGTAGGTTCGCGCGACGGAACACCATCCGTCCACGCGATGGAAAAACCGTTGGTTCGCGCGTGGGCGTACATTGGAGAGCATGGGCGCGGACGCGCATGAGCGTAGACGTGCAGGCACGTGGACGTGTGGGCGCGCAGGCGAGCGGTCGAGCGGGCGAGCGGTCGAGCGGGCGAGCGGTCGCGCGGTCGAGCGGGCGAGCGGTCGCGCGGTCGAGCGGGCGAGCGGTCGCGCGGACGAGCAGTCGCACGGGCAAGCGGTTGTGAGGGTGGGCAGGTGGATGAGAGCGAGTCCGAGGCGCCGAACGCAAGCGTTAGCGCGATGGCGAGGAAACGCGCTGCCGCGTGGGCGAGGAAGACCGCTGGCGATATGGATCAACAAGCGATCGGTGGTGAGCTGGTGAGCGCTAACGTGCAGGTTGGCGATGGCGCGTTGTGTTATGCCGACGCGATGATCGAGCAGCATGCGCAGGTGAGCGATCGTGCGTTGGCGAGCAGTATGCGAAGGTGAGCGATCGCGAGCAGCATGTGCAGGAAGGCAACCACGTGATGGTGATCAGCATGCGCCGGGTCGCGCGATGGTGATCAGTATGCGCAGGGTCGCGCGATGGTGATCAGCATGCCAGGGTCATGCGATGGCGATCAGCATGCGCAGGTCGGCGGTCGCGCGATGGCGAGCAGCATCTGCAGGTGGGCGATCGCGCGATGGCGAACAGCATACGCAGTTGAGGGTCGCGCGATGGTGATCAGCATGCGCAGGGTCGAGCGATGGTGATCAGCATCCGCAGGTGTGCGGTCGCGCGATGGCGAGCAGCATCCGCAGTTGAGGGTAGCGCGATGGCGATCAGCATCCGTAGTTGAAGGTCGCGCGATGGCGAGCAGCATCCGCAGTTGAGGGTCGCGCGATGGCGAGCAGCATCCGCAGTTGAGGGTCGCGCGATGGCGAGCAGCATCCGCAGTTGAGGGTCGCGCGATGGCGATCAGCATCCGCAGTTGAGGGTCGCGCGATGGCGATCAGCATCCGCAGGTGGGCGGTCGCGCGATGGCGATCAGCATCCGCAGTTGAGGGTCGCGCGATGGCGATCAGCATCCGCACTTGAGGGTCGCGCGATGGCGATCAGCATGCGCAGGTGAGCTAGTAGCTGGCGAACCATGTTCCTTCAGAAGTGTTGGAGAACGTTGGCGTGCCGGCTGTAACACACGCGGGCGATCCGGAGATCGCCGAGAGACAGGTGATCGCTGGCGAGCTGATGATCGCTGACGAGCTGATGATCGCTGGCGAGCTGATGATCGCTGGCGAGCTGATGATCGCTGGCGAGCTGATGATCGCTGGCGAGCTGATGATCGCTGGCGAGCTGATGATCGCTGGCGAGCTGATGATCGCTGGCGAGCTGATGATCGCTGGCGAGCTGATGATCGCTGGCGAGCTGATGATCGCTGGCGAGCTGATGATCGCTGACGAGCAGAAGGCTACGCGTGGAAGCCTGCGCAAAGAAGAAGAGTCCTTGACCCCGACCTGAACCGAAGTTCTAGATCGCGAGGGCGAACGTGGGCGCACAGGGCGCGTAACAGGAACCAACAGGAACCGCAGGGATGATCATCTTGAAAGCGCTGACGAACAGGAGAGCGCTGATGAGCAGAAGAGCGCCTGTGTGCTAACACTGAGCAGGAGCAGGAGAGAACACAGCAGAAGGGCGCGCAGGGAAACCCTGACACGCAAGGGAAGAACCCCCGTGGGGGCAACCCTTTGCCCTGAAGGGATCGTTGACCGCCGGGAGACTGATGTCCGTCGGAAGACCGCTGTCCGTCGGGAAGACCGTTGTCCGTCGGGAAGACCGTTGCCCGTCGGAAGACGAGATCAGACTGCTGTCCATCTGCACCAAGGCGGAAGATCGAGAAAAAGGAGTTGTAGGCTGCAAACGGAGATCCAAAAAGGCGCCTCAAGCACCCTTATAGGGAGATGAGAGGCCCTTACGACGAGGCGGACGGTGGGCCTTACGGCGAGGGAGACCAACAGCAACAGCAACAGAAGAAACCTCCAAAGAGGAGTCTCTATGAGTGTACTCTCTCGCGAACGAAAGAGAAACACTTCGTAGAAGAGACTGGTCAGCCAGTGACCTAAAAGGAGCAATCCTCCGAAGAGGAGCTCCTGCAGTTGCCCAGCCCCTTGAGCGAAACTGCAGGTGCGACCGCTCAGCACCAAGAGCATAGTCGCACGAAAAAAAGGCAAGAGAAGAACCCCAAAAAGGGGAAAAACTCAAGCCTGGACAGGAAAAACTTCCCTCGGAAGGAAAGTTACCCGCCCAAGGAGGCAAGCCTCCTGAGAGTTCTAAAATGAACTGGAGAGCTGTCCGTCGTCATGGGAGTACTTCCAGTAGAAGGAGACACGCCCCTGACGAAAATACAAGGGGGGAGGCAGCAACAGCCGAATCCCCAGGACTCAACCAGACAGCTCACACCGTTGCCATATTACAGAAACGAACTAGATCGGTAACTGTAAAAAAATAAAACAAATAATATTAGTACACATTCATTCCCCCGGGAAGGCTCCGAAGAGGAATCCCGAGGGAAAGGAGCAAGAATTACACAACAGGCACGTGCCCTCACAACCACTTACACTCGCGGAAAGAGAGCTGTAACCAAAACAGAATTATAACAATTATAATTATGTAACTATGTAATTATGTAATTTAAAAATGAATGAACACTAAAGAAAGAACGAAAACCCCGAAAGGAATCGTTCTACAAGCTGAAAAACAAAAAAAAACTACAATTAGATTCATAACTAATTGAGACAAACGTACGGCGTAGCAACCCCCCCACACGGAAAGGAAGCTACAAGGGCGTAGTAACACGTAGTAAAAGGGTGAACGACCTCAAGAGAGAGAGAGAGAGAAAGACATAAGTCAAACTCGATCGCCACCCATAAAATTACGCCGTGGTGGCCTAACTGGCGAGGCCTCCACGTAGATATCGTACACTACACACACAAATCTGAAAAGAAAAATTACTTATTTCTATACTCAAATATATATACAAACATGAAAACATGTTTACATATATATTGAGTAAATGAAAAGTAAGCGATTAAGTAAAGACAAAACAAACAAACAATGGCTGCCAAGAGAGGACCAAGACAGAGACGTCTGTCACAGTCCGAGCCAAAAGTGAAAGTGAGTATTCACCTGTGTGTGAGGGGGAGGAGGGGTAGCTAGCTACCACTCCCCTACCCCCCCGCTAACTAGCGCGGGGGTAATACACCCTCGTTAAATTCTAATGGCTCGCCATTTCAGCTACGCTAAAAGGTAACCCTTTTGTAAATAGCGTGGTTTGTATTTCGGTTACGGAACAATTAAAAATTAATTAGCCAAAATGCCATGTCAAAACAGTTGGAGAGGTAAAGAGCGGTAATGTCCGATCTCGGCCAAATCAAAAGCAAAAGTAGCAGGACAATACTAGTGTGTGAGTGAACAGGGTAGCGGGCTACCACCTAACCCCCATAATCTAGCGGGCGAGTAGTTATACCTTACTTTAAAGTCTTATGGCTAGTCTTCCAGCTTCGCTTAAAGTATAAGCCCTATACACAGCGGAAGTGTTTGTAAAAACATTTAGTGCTGGAACAAGAAAAAATTAAGGCATTTCTTAAGAATACACTGATCACCAAAAACTTTAAAAGACTCAATAAGTCAATGTTTTGCACAAATGAGGAAAAGACAAACCAAATGTGTTTCTCAAAAGCAAATTTAGAATCAAGAATCATAACTGAAATTTCAAATGAGTGGTATACAGTATAGTTAAGAGACACTGTCACTACAAAGATCTGGATGTTGAGTACCCAGTCCTCAATGTACTTACAATCATACTTTGAGTTTTGTTAAGGTTCAACTTAATGCCCCATAATTTGCACCATCCACTAATTTTAGCAAAATCTCTATTAAGGGGGCCGGCCGGAATGTCATTATATGGGAGTATGGGAAGAGAAACACAAAATCCTTAAAAAATTCACTGAGCTTCATAGGGCAATGGAGAATGCGTACACAAAATATTTTGTCAAAATTCCTTTTACTTTATTAGTTACAGGGTAATTAGTAAAAGTAACCCAATAAACCATAAACATTGTTCCCTACAAGAAAATGCAGTATTTCTTCTGTTATCGTAAATTTTGATAATTATTACCTTTTAATGTAATAGAAATTGTGAACAATGGCATCAGTATAACTTCCACGAGTCGCACACGATGTAGTATTACACCCTTCATCCTTCAGTCCTACCACAAACCTCAAAGAGAGTACATGCCTGAGTTTCACCTCTGATATTCACTAATTTTTACGTTTGTTTTTCTCGTTTTTGGCAAGAATTATGTTATTTTCATTAGTAAAATAAATTTTTGAATATACTTACCCGATAATCATGTAGCTGTCAACTCCGTTGCCCGACAGAATTCTACGGGAGGGATACGCCAGCTATCACTATACTAGAAGGGGGTGTACTCACAAGCGCCACCTGTGGCCAGGTACTACAGTACTTGTTGTTGACGCCACCTCACTTTTTCCTCGGTCCACTGGTTCTCTATGGGGAGGAAGGGTGGGTCAATTAAATCATGATTATCGGGTAAGTATATTCAAAAATTTATTTTACTAATGAAAATAACATTTTTCAATATTAAACTTACCCGATAATCATGTAGCTGATTCACACCCAGGGGGGTGGGTGAAAAACCAGTGTACAAGACTAAAGGATAGCTAAGTATCCCGTATTTCATATAATCAGTTATCCACAATAACAATGAAATAATAAGTACCTGGTAAGGAAGTCGACTTGAACCGTTACTCTGCCTTTAATAAGATCGTCTTCCTTACTGAGCGCAGCGTTCCTCTTGGAAGGCTGAATCAACTCAAAGGTGCTAAAGTATACAGGGCTGCAACCCATACTAAAGGACCTCATCACAACCTTTAACCTCGGCGCTTCTCAAGAAAGAATTGACCACCCGCCAAATCAACAAGGATGTGGAAGGCTTCTTAGCCGACCGTACAACCCATAAAAAGTATTCAAGAGAAAGGTTAAAAGGTTATGGGATTATGGGAATGTAGTGGCTGAGCCCTCGCCTACTACTGCATTCGTTGCTACGAATGGTCCCAGGGTGTAGCAGTACTCGTAAAGAGACTGGACATCTTTGAGATAGAATGATGCGAACACTGACTTGCTTCTCCAATAGGTTGCATCCATAACACTCTGCAGAGAATGGCTCTGTTTGAAGGCCACTGAAGTAGCCACAGCTCCCACTTCATGTGTCCTTACCTTCAGCAAAGCAAGGTCTTCTTCCTTCAGATGAGAATGTGTTTCTCTAATCAGAAGCCTGAATAGTAAGAAACTGAGTTCTTAGAACTTGGAAAAGAAGGTTTCTTGATAACACACTATAAGGCTTCTGATTGTCCTCGTAAAGGTTAAGACCTTTTTAGATAGTACCTAAGAGCTCTAACTGGGCAAAGTACTCTCTCCAGTTCATTCCCCACCAAGTTGGACAGGCTTGGGATCTCGAACGACTTAGGCCAAGGACGTGAAGGAAGCTCGTTTAGCAAAAACCGAGCTGCAAGGAACATGTAGCCGTTTCAGATGTGAAAACAATGATCCTGCTGAAGGCGTGGATCTCACTTACTCTTTTAGCTGTTGTCAAGCACACGAGGAAAAGAGTTTTTAATGTGAGGTCCTAAAAAGAGGCTGATTGGAGAGGTTCAAATCTTGATGACATAAGGAACCTTAGGGCCACGTCTAGATTCCAGCCTGGAGTGGACAACCGACGTTCCTTTGAGGTCTCAAAAGACCTAGGGAGGTCCTGTAGATCTTTGTTGGTGGAAAGATCCAAGCCTCTGTGGCGGAAAACCGCTGCCAACATACTTCTGTAACCCTTGATCGTAGGAGCTGAAAGGGATCTTACTTTCCTTAGATATAACAGGAAGTCAGCAATCTGGGTTACAGTGGTACTGGTTGAGGAAACTGCATTGGTCTTGTACCAGCTACGGAAGACTTCCCCTTGAGACTGATAGATTCTGAAAGTGGATGTTCTCCTTGCTTTGGCAATCGCTCTGGCTGCCTCCTTCGAAAAGCCCCTAGCTCTTGAGAGTCTTTCGAAAGTCTGAAGGCAGTCAGACGAAGAGCGTGGGGGATTGGGTGTACCTTCTTTACGTGAGGTAGACGTAGAAGGTTCACTCCTAGAGGAAGAGTCCTGGGAATGTCGACCAGCCATTGCAGTACCTCTAAGAACCATTCTCTCGCGGGCCAGAGCGGCGCAAACCAACGTCAGCCGTGTCCCTTTGCGAGAGGAGAACTTCTGAAGTACCCTGTTGACAATCTTGAACGGCGGGAATGCATACAGGTCGAGATGGAACCAATCCAGCAGAAAAGCATCCACGTGAACTGCTGCTGGGTCTGGAATCGGAGAACAATACAACAGGAGTCTCTAGGTTATCGAGGTAGCGAACAGATCTATGGTTGGCTGACCCCACAGGGCCCAAAGTCTGCTGCAAACATTCTTGAGAAGGGTCCACTCTGTGGGGATGACCTGACCCTTCCGGCTGAGGTGATCTGCCATGACATTCATACCGCCCTGAATGAACCTCGTTACCAGCGTGAGCTTTCGATCTTTAGACCAGATGAGGAGGTCCCTTGCGATCTAGAACAACTTCACGAAAGAGTCCCTCCCTGCTTGAAGATGTAAGCCAGGGCTGTGGTGTTGTCAGAGTCCACCTCCACCACTTTGTTAAGCTGGAGGGACTTGAAGTTTATCAAGGCCAGAAGAACCGCCAACAACTCCTGCAATTGATGAGAAGTGTCCTTTGCTCCTGATTCCATGTTCTCGATCATTCCTGTCCGTCCAAAGTCGCACCCCAGCCCGTGTCTGATGTGTCCGAGAGGAGACGGCAGTCGGGTTTCTGAACAGCCAAAGGTAGACTTCCTTGAGAAGAAAGCTGTTCTTACACCACGCGAGAGAAGACCTCCTCTCTTCGGAAACAGGAACTGAGACCGTCTCTAGCGTCATGTCCTTTATCCAGTGAGCAGCTAGATGATACTGAAGGGGGGGAGGTGGATTCTCCCTAACACGATGAACAGGGCCAGCGATGAAAGTGTCCCTGTTAGACTCATCCACTACCTGACTGAGCATCGGTTCCTTCTCAGCATGCTCTGGATGCATTCTAGGGCTTGGAAGATCCTTGGGGCCGACGGAAAAGCCTGAAAAGCTCGACTCTGAAGATCCATACCCAGGGAGACAATGGTCTGGGATGGGATGAGTTGAGACTCCTCAAAATTGACCAGGAGGCCCAGTTCCTTGGTCAGATCCATAGTCCATCTGAGAATCTCCAGACAGCGACGACTTGTGGGAGCTCTTAAAAGCCAGTCGTCTGACGGAGCCGGACACAAGATCATGGTACTGCTGCACAGTCTGTGAACTGTCAACCATGGGGAAGCGAGGAAGTACAGTGACAACCCGAAGATGTCTAGACTGTCTGGGTCGTACAGACAACTCCTTATCGGGTTGCTGAGGTTGCCGCACTGCGTCACAACAAGTCACTTCTGCTGGTTGTTGAACGTCTTCCCAGTGACACACTGACTCCGTAAACAAAAAATCCTTTAACAAGGACTAAGCTTGGACTGCATGTCTTGCAACACAGCTCAAGGTCTATGGGAGCAGGTGTGGTAACAGACAGGGTTAGTGACTGAAGTGGAACCATTACCTTCCCTGGAAGCATGTTATGCTTAAATAAAAGTCCATAGGAGGCTACGCAGCTAAAGGCTCCTCTCCAAATGACAGAGTCCTCAAGGGAATATCAGGAGGGAGAAAAGCACTTTCTCATCTACAGGGACCATATCCGAGAAAAGTTAAGTTCTCTCAGTGAGGGTTTCAATGGTGCAAAAGCAGCAGACTAGAAGGCAACGTTATGAAACTGCTTGACAGTCTAGTGAGTTGGCAACAACCAAAGATGTATGACTGAGAAGCATGCGGTAAGGTATGCAGAGCATGTTGTATGCAGAGCATGCTGTATGCAGAGCATGCTGTATGTAGAGCATGTTGTATGCAGAGCATGCTGAATGCAGAGCATGCTGTATGCAGAGCATGTTGTATGCAGAGCATGCTGAATGCAGAGCATGCTGTATGCAGAGCATGTTGTATGCAGAGCATGCTGTATGCAGAGCATGCTGTATGTAGAGCATGTTGTATGCAGAGCATGCTGAATGCAGAGTATGCTGTATGCAGAGCATGTTGTATGCAGAGCATGCTGTATGCAGAGCATGCTGTATGCAGAGCATGCTGTATGTAGAGCATGCTGTAAGGTAAGCAGAGCGTGTTGCATGGCGTTTAACATTTCTCAGAAATTCCATGACCAGTGCTAGAGTGCTTCATGCATGCTTGCATGGGGTTTTAATATCAACATAATATTTACCTTACATTCATAACTCATGATTCATTTTTGTTTTGAAGATATTTTTGCCATATTTTGCGATATTGTTAAAAATATATTGCAAGGAATACATATATATTTTTATATAAGTAAGACAAATAACCTCCATTATCATAATGTTTGTGTAGGCATACATGAATATGATTACAAATGCAAGTTATGAAAGTAATGAGGTGTTATTATTGTCATTTGTAATTTCTCAAGTTGAGGAGAAAGTGGCAGATGCATGCGTTGAGGTGGCTGACTCATAGCATGAGTGACTGAACTCAAGGGTTGCGCTTGCTGAGTGGTTGGCGGAAGCGGAGTAGCAAGCGGAGGGCGATGAGGTAGAGGCTGCGCAGAACGTAGTAAATGTCTCGCGAGTTGAGGCTCCTGAGGCGCAAGGCTAAGGTGTTGTGGAGCTTGCCTAGAGGAGGGTTGAGCTCGCTGCAGCGAGAGCTGAGGAGACTGACTCATGGATGGGAGAGGTTGTTGTACCTCAACCGAGTGTTGCATCAATGGTGGAGCAGCAAGTGGAAGCGGAGGAAGAGAGGTATAAGCCTCCTGATCCCATTGCTGAGGTTGCCTTAAGGAAGGCGGAGGGAGCTGTACACCACTGGGAACAGTAAACTCAGAATGTGGCTCAACATCGTACGCCTGGCAGGCGGTACTGCGGTCAGGCGGAGCGAGCGCAGGCGGAGCGAGTGCAGGCGGAGGCGGAGGCGCAACCTTCTCAGCCCGACACTCACGCATCAATACTGAAAGTTGTGACTGCATGGACTGCAGTAGAGCCAACTTGGGGTCGGCAGACACTAAGGTCTGCTGAGGCAAAGCCTTAACAGCAGAGATCTGTTGCGGCAGAACCTTACTCCTCTTGGGCGGAGTGCAGTCGACAGATGACTGCGGCGAGTCAGAGCTGAGCCAATGACTGCAGCCCGGTTGAGCACTCGCGGACTGGACTCTGCGTTAGAGTGGTCTAGAGACCTGAGTCCAGCGTTTCTTCCCTGACAATTGATCAGCGGACGAGTAAAAGACGGGCTCAATCGTCTGCAGGTGGGAGTGACGGTCTCTGGAAGACACGCCCGCAACCACCGAGGATACTTCTGTGCGCCGATCAAGGCCTGCCGAACCCTTTTGCCCTTCGACATTGCTTCTCCCCTGGGCTTGGGAGCTTGCAAGAGGTCCCGGACTGGGAGGACGACTGACACGCACAGAAGTACCCTCACGCACAACACTGACACTTTGCGCTAATCACTTATCACTTTTGATTTTCTGTTTGCACTTATTTCACTGAACTCGAAACATGTTATTTTTATTAGTAAAATAAATTTTTGAATATACTTACCCGATAATCATGTAGCTGTCAACTCCGTTGCCCGACAGAATTCTATGGAGGGATACGCCAGCTATCACAATACTAGAAGGGGGTGTACTTACCAGCGCCACCTGTGGCCAGGTACTATAGTACTTCTTGTTGACACCTCCTCAATTTTTCCTCGGTCCACTGGTTCTCTATGGGGAGGAAGGGAGGGTCGATTAAATCATGATTATCGGGTAAGTATATTCAAAAATTTATTTTACTAATAAAAATAACATTTTTCAATATTAAACTTACCCGATAATCATGTAGCTGATTCACACCCAGGGGGGTGGGTGAAAACCAGTGTACAAGATTAAAGGATAGCTAAGTATCCCATATTTCATATAACAGTTATCTCAAATAACAATGAAATAATAAGTACCTGGTAAGGAAGTCGAATTGAACCGTTACTCTGCCTCTTTTTTAAGTTCGTCTTCCTTACTGAGCGCAGCGTTCCTCTTGGAGGCTGAATCAACTCAAAGGTGCTAAAGTATATAGGGCTGCAACCCCTACTAAAGGACCTCTACATAACCTCTAACCCAGGCGCTTCTCAAGAATGAATTGACCACCCGCCAAATCAAAAGGATGCGGAAGGCTTCTTAGCCTACCGTAACAACCATAAAAACAACAATAAAAGCATTCAAGAGAAAGGTTAAAAAAGGTTATGGGATTAAGGGAATGTAGTGGCTGAGCCCTCACCTACTACTGCACTCGCTGCTACGAATGGTCCCAGGGTGTAGCAGTTCTCGTAAAGAGACTGGACATCTTTAAGATAAAATGATGCAAACACTGACTTGCTCCTCCAATAGGTTGCATCCATTATGCTCTGCAGAGAACGGTTTTTATTAAAGGCCATCGAAGTAGCTACGGCTCTTACTTCGTGGGTCCTTACCTTCAGCAATGCAAGGTCTTCCTCCTTTAAGTGAGAATGGGCTTCTCTAATCAGAAGCCTTATATAATACGAAACCCCGTTCTTGGACATGGGCCTCGAAGGTTTCTTGATGGCACACCATAAGGCTTCTGACTGTCCTCGAATAGGTTTAGACCTATTAAGATAATACTTGAGAGCTCTGACAGGGCAAAGAACTCTCTCTAGTTCGTTACCTACCATGTTGGAGAGGCTAGGTATTTCAAACGATCTAGGCCAAGGACGTGAAGGAAGTTCGTTCTTTGCTAGGAATCCGAGCTGAAAAGAACATGTTGCAGATTCGGTCGTGAAACCAATGTTCTTGCTGAAGGCATGAACCTCACTGACTCTCTTAGCTGTTGCAAGGCAGACGAGAAAAAGAGTCTTGAGGGTAAGGTCCTTGAAGGAAGCTGACTGGAGAGGTTCGAACCTAGGTGACATAAGGAACCTTAAGACTACGTCTAGGTTCCAGCCTGGAGTGGATAGACGACGCTCTTTAGACGTCTCAAAAGACTTAAGGATGTCTTGAAGGTCCTTGTTGGAAGAAAGGTCCAAACCTCTGTGGCGGAGAACTGAAGCCAACATACTCCTATACCCTTTAATCGTAGGGGCTGAAAGGGATCTCTCATTCCTAAGATGTAAAAGGAAGTCAGCTATTTGGGTCACAGAGGTATTGGTAGAGGATACTGAATTGGCTCTACACCAGCTCCGGAAGACTTCCCACTTAGATTGGTAGACTCTACGAGTGGAAACCCTTCTTGCTCTGGCAATCGCACTGGCTGCCTCCTTCGAAAAGCCTCTAGCTCTAGCGAATCTTTCGACAGTCTGAAGGCAGTCAGCCGAAGAGCGTGGAGGTTTGGGTGAAACCTGTCTACGTGAGGTTGACGTAGAAGGTCCACTCTTAGAGGTAGAGTCCTGGGGATGTCGACTAGCCATTGAAGTACCTCTGTGAACCATTCTCTTGCAGGCCAAAGGGGAGCAACCAGCGTCAGCCGTGTCCCTTCGTGCGAGATGAATTTCTGCAGAACTTTGTTTATTATCTTGAACGGTGGGAATGCGTAAAGGTCGAGATGGGACCAGTTCAGTAGAAAAGCATCCACATGAACTGCTGCAGGGTCTGGAACTGGGGAACAGTACAGCGGAAGTCTCTTGGTTATGGAGGTGGCAAACAGATCTATGGTAGGTTGACCCCACAAGGTCCAAAGTCTGTTGCACACACTCTTGTGGAGGGTCCATTCCGTGGGAATGACCTGATTCCTTCTGCTTAGGCGATCTGCTGAGACGTTCATATTGCCCTGAATGAACCTCGTGACTAAAGTGAGGTTTTGACTTCTTGACCAAATGAGGAGGTCCCTTGCGATCTCGTATAGGCTCCTCGAATGGGTCCCTCCTTGCTTGGAGATGTAAGCCAAGGCTGTGGTGTTGTCTGAGTTCACCTCCACCACTTTGCCTAGCAGGAGGGACTTGAAGTTCAGCAGGGCTAAATGAACTGCTAGTAGCTCCTTGCAGTTGATGTGGAGCGTTCCCTGTTCCTCGTTCCACGTTCCCGAGCATTCCCGTCCGTTCAAGGTTGCACCCCAGCCCGAGTCCGATGCATCTGAGAAGAGATGAAGATTGGGGGTCTGAATAGCCAACGATAGGCCCTCCCTGAGAAGGAGATTGTGCTTCCACCACAAGAGAGTGGTCTTCATCTCTTTGGTGACTGGGATAGAGACTGCTTCGAGAGTCAAACCCTTGTCCCAATGAGCTGCAAGATGGAATTGAAGAGGGCGGAGGTGGAGTCTCCCTAGCTCGACGAACAGGGCCAGTGATGAAAGGGTCCCTGTGAGACTCATCCACTGTCTCACCGAGCAACTGCTCCTCTTCAGCATGCTCATGATGCACTCTAGGGCTTGGCTTATCCTGGGGGCCGATGGAAAAGCCCGAAAATCCTGACTCCGAATCTCCATTCCCAGGTACACAATGGATTGGGAGGGAATGAGCTGAGACTTTTCTGTGTTGACTAACAGACCCAGTTCTCTGATTAAGTCCAAAGTCCAGTTGAGACTCTCCAGACAGCGACGACTCGTGGAGGCTCTCAACAGCCAGTCGTCTAAGTAGAGGGAGGCTCTGATGTCCGATAAGTGGAGGAATTTTGCTATATTCCTCATCAGATGCGTGAACACCATAGGAGCTGTGCTTAGGCCAAAACACAGGGCTTGGAATTGGTAGACAACCTTTCCAAAAACGAATCTCAGGAAAGGTTGGGAGTCTGGATGAATAGGAACGTGAAAGTAGGCATCTTTCAAGTCCAACGAGACCATCCAGTCCTCCTGCCTGACCGCTGCTAGGACCGACTTCGTCGTCTCCATCGTGAACGTCTGCTTGGTGACATACGCATTGAGCGCGCTGACGTCCAGCACCGGTCTCCAACCTCCTGTCTTCTTGGCCACCAGAAAGAGACGGTTGTAGAAGCCCGGGGATTGATGGTCCCGGACTATAACCACTGCCTTCTTCTGCACAAGTAGCGACACCTCCTGGTGCAACGCTAGCCTCTTGTCCTCTTCTTTGTAGTTGGGAGAGAGGTTGATGGGAGATGTGGTCAGAGGGGGTTTGAGGCAGAATGGAATCCTGTAACCCTCCCTCAGCCAACTGACAGACTGTGCGTCTGCACCTCTCTTTTCCCAGGCTTGCCAGAAGCTCTTGAGTCTGGCTCCTACTGCTGTCTGGAGATGCGGAGAGTCAGTTTTTTCCTTTAGAGGCCTTGGAGCCTTTCCTAGACTTGCTCCTGGAAGAGTCTGGACGGGAGCTTCCTCGGCTAGGGGCTCTACCACGAAAGGGCGGTATGAACCTCGTAGCAGGAGTATCAGCCACTGGGGTGCGATAAGTCCTGGGGACAGAGGTAGCAACCTTAGACTTACGAGCCGATGAGGCTACAAGATCATGTGTGTCCTTTTGTATCAGGGCAGCAGACAAGTCCTTAACCAGCTCTTCGGGGAAGAGGAACTTCGAGAGCGGAGCGAAAAGGAGTTGTGACCTTTGACAAGGTGTAATGCTGGAGGAAAGGAAGGTACAAAGCTGTTCCCTTTTCTTAAGAACCCCTGATACAAACATCGACGCAAGCTCGCCAGATCCATCTCTAATGGCCTTATCCATGCAGGACATTAATAGCATGGCAGAATCCTTGTCCGCAGGGGAGGTCTTCTTGCTGAGGGCCCCCAGGCACCAGTCTAGAAAGTTGAACATCTCAAATGCTCTAAAAACACCCTTCAGGAAGTGATCAAGGTCTGAGAAGGTCCAGCAAACCTTAGAGCGCCTCATTGCAGTTCTACGAGGCGAGTCTACCAGACTTGAGAAGTCAGCCTGGGCAGAGGCAGGTACTCCCAAGCCTGGTTCCCCTCCTGTGGCATACCAAACGCTCGCTTTAGAAGTGAGCTTAGTCGGAGGAAACATGAAAGAAGTCTTGCCAAGGTGTTGCTTAGTCTGCAGCCACTCCCCTAAGATCCTTAACGCTCTCTTAGAGGACCTTGCTAGGACTAGCTTAGTATAGGTCGACTTAGCTGGCTGCATGCCCAGCGAAAACTCAGATGGTGGAGAGCGGGGAATAGCAGAGACAAAGTGGTCTGGGTAAACCTCCCTAAGCAGAGCCAAGACCTTACGAAAGTCAATAGACTGTGGAGAAGGCTTGGATTCATCCACGTCTGATGAGGGATCCAGGTGTGCCGCCTCATCATCAGACGCCTCATCACCAGAGTGTAGCGAAGAGATCGGACAGGTATGCTGAACAGCAGAGTCAGAACGAGCAGGAACAACAATATTAGTGGTTTCCTCTT
Source organism: Palaemon carinicauda (assembly GCF_036898095.1). Lineage (NCBI taxonomy): Eukaryota > Metazoa > Arthropoda > Malacostraca > Decapoda > Palaemonidae > Palaemon > Palaemon carinicauda. Next base: position 48,603,345 of record NC_090761.1, on the reverse strand, counting down.
CAAGAATCTGTTGAGGGAAAACCTGAGGCTCAGACTGCAAAGGCTGAACAAAAGAAGAAGCAGAAGGTAGGCGCATGGGTGGAGGAGGCTGACTCCTGGCATGAGTGGCTGAACTCAAGGGTTGCGCTTGCTGAGTGGTTGGCGGAAGCGGAGTAGCAAGTTCCTGTTCCTGCGGTGTGAGCGGAGCGCGATGAGGTAGAGGCTGCGCAGAACGTAGTAAATGTCTCGCAAGCTGAGGCTCCTGAGGCGCAAGGCTAAGGTGTTGTGGTGCTTGCCTTGTGGAGGGTTGAGCTCGCTGCAGCGAGAGCTGAGGAGACTGACTCATGGACGGGAGAGGTTGTTGTACCTCAACCGAGTGTTGCATCACTGGTGGAGCAGCAAGTGGAAGCGGAGGAAGAGAGGTATAAGCCTCCTGATCCCATTGCTGAGGTTGCCTTAAGGAAGGCGGAGGCTGTACACCACTGGGAACAGTAAACTCAGAACGTGGCTCAACATCGTACGCCTGGCAGGCGGTACTGCGGTCAGGCGGAGCGAGCGCAGGCGGAGCGAGTGCAGGCGGAGGCGGAGGCGCAACCTTCTCAGCCCGACACTCACTCATCAAGACCGAAAGCTGTGCTTGCATTGACTGCAGTAGAGACAACTTGGGGTCGGCAGACACTACGGTCTGCTGAGGCAAAGCCTGAACAGACGAGATCTGTTGCGGCAGAACCTTACTCCTCTTGGGCGGAGTACAGTCGACTGATGACTGCGGCGAGTCCGAGCTGAGCCAATGACTGCAGCCCGGTTGAGCACTCGCGGACTGGACTCTGCGTTTGAGTGGTCTAGAGACCTGAGTCCAGCGTTTCTTCCCTGACAATAGATCAGCGGACGAGTAAAAGACGGGCTCAATCGTCTGCAGGTGGGAGTGACGGTCTCTGGAAGACACGCCCGCAACCACCGAGGATACTTCTGTGCGCCGATCAAGGCCTGCCGAACCCTTTTGCCCTTCGACATTGCTTCTCCCCTGGGCTTGGGAGCTTGCAAGAGGTCCCGGACTGGGAGAACGACTGACACGCACAGAAGTATCCTCACGCACCACACTGACACTGACACTAGCACTTGGCACTGCACTGACACTAGCACTCGTCACAGCACTGGCACTAATTCCACCCACTGCACTCTTGACCTTAAGTTCCTTGACTTCGGCCATAAGAGACTTATGATCACTTACCACTGACTCTACTTTATCGCCTAAGGCCTGAATAGCACGCAACACAACAGACATATCAGGCTGAGGGCAAATAGTAGGTTCGGGGGTAGCCACTACAGGGGTAGGAAAAGGTAGGGGATCATGAGGTGAGGAAAAAAGTGAAGAGTGAGAAGAACTCCTCCTAACTCTACCTTTCTCTAACTTAGTTGAATATTTCAAAAGACGGACAAAATCAAGTTCCGAAAGTCCGGCGCATTCCTCACATCGATTTTCTAACTGACAGGGCCTATCCCTACAGTCAGAACAAGCGGTGTGAGGATCTACCGAGGCCTTCGGAATACGCCTATTGCAAGACCTACATCGCCTATGGGTGGGGGCTTGCGAAATGTCAGACATCTTGAATCCAAAGAGTTAGCCAAGTGGGGTTCCAAAATCAAGCAAAAGATCGTTAACCGTTAATCAGGACTATATAAAAGCTATCTAAGCTAATATAAGAAGGTTTCCAGTAAAGCGACAGCCGAAATCTGAGAGAATACTTCACCAAAAGCCGTGAAAATACTCGAAGATCATAAGCGTATCCCAGAACGTCTTGCCGGAAGCACGACAGAGGAAAAATTGAGGAGGTGTCAACAAGAAGTACTATAGTACCTGGCCACAGGTGGCGCTGGTAAGTACACCCCCTTCTAGTATTGTGATAGCTGGCGTATCCCTCCATAGAATTCTGTCGGGCAACGGAGTTGACAGCTACATGATTATCGGGTAAGTTTAATATTGAAAATTTAAGTGGTTTGTACCTGAAACACGCAATTCTATCCTTTCTCAAAAGTTAGTAATTGCGAAAACAGAATTACAATGTAACAGAAAAATCTAATGAAAGATAAATAATTCAGTGGCTGGAAAGAGACTAAACACTAGATCAAATAAACTACGTTTAAATTCTCTCACCGCATAAAGCTTGAGAACAAGAAAAAACTCTAGAAACGTTTACCTTCTTCCCCTAAAGAGACTAGGGAGAAGAGTAAAAACGATAACAACGTTACTCGCTTGAACGAAACGTTTATCCTCCTCTTTCTCCCTCCGTCTCTATCTCTCTCTCTCTCTCTCTCTCTCTCTCTCTCTACTTAGAACCTGAGAGAAGAGCCCAATCATATATATCGTTAAAACATATTATTGTTAAAGGAAAATATTTCCCAAAATGAAAAGTTCCTTTGTAGAATTAAAACCATTAAGTTAAGAAAGAATGAACAAAACGCTAGACACGGTTACTCTTACTGCAACGTGACACCGTGAAAATTCTCTCTCTATCGTAACGATAGAGCGCAAGTTGAACGTTCTGAAACGTCAACAACTGCAGAGACAAAACAAAACGTTAGTTCAACTTTGAAAACAGTACGAGACTATCAAAGAAATTCTTTCAAAAACATTAAAATAGCATAATATGTTAACAGGTAAAACCGAAATGACGGGCTCAATGTTAATTAACTTCGGTACAAGAAAAGACCGCCTACTATTAGGAAAGGTCGAAAATAAACAAATATAAAAATTAATTTTAATAATTTTATAATAAAAGGAAGTTAATCGAAGAGGCCTATAAAAGGCGGAGAGATATAAAATAAATCTATAACTTTTGTTAAGCAAAATTAAGAAAGAGAGTCTATACTCTCTTAGACACCAACACTTCCGTCTAGGGGAAGGGTCGGCCATTAAAAGGTGAAAGAGAGTTCATACTCTCTTCGTCACCATAATTAATCAATTTAATTCCAAAAGCTAACTAAGCTAATATAGAAGTTTCCAGTATAGCGAATAGCTGCAAATTTTAGAGAAATACTTCACCAAACCGTGAACAATACTCCAAAATCATAAGCGTATCCAAGAACGTCTTGCCGGAAGCACGACAGAGGAAAAAGTGAGGTGGCGTCAACAACAAGTACTGTAGTACCTGGCCACAGGTGGCGCTTGTGAGTACACCCCCTTCTAGTATAGTGATAGCTGGCGTATCCCTCCCGTAGAATTCTGTCGGGCAACGGAGTTGACAGCTACATGATTATCGGGTAAGTTTAATATTGAAAATTATCATTTCAAAGAGGAAATGACAATTTCAACATCTTGCTAACATAAGAAGAAAATTCGCTCTATTAAGCGTTCAGAAGAGGGTAATATCAATAGTGCGCAGAGAGAGAGAGAGAGAGAGAGAGAGAGAGAGAGAGAGAGAGAGAGAGAGAGAGAGAGAGAGAGAGTGAGTGAGTGAGTGCCTTGCCTTACGGGAAAAAAAGAAGCAAGATATTGAGCAAAAGGATCTTCATTTATGATAAAATTATGATAAATTACTTTGCTTTCTCTTATTAATGCCCAAAAAACAACACAAAATTCCTAATAATTATGATTTATTAATATTACCTTTGTAAAAATACAAAGAAAAACTTTGAACGCCCCTACCTCAAAACTATACTTATTGACCTTCAAATTCAATAGTCTCCCTTAGTTTTAAAGACAGCATTGAAATTTGGTATATAATTTAGAAATACATTATAAAACGATAAAATGAAGCCTTTTTTTTCAAATTTTTGTTTCATATTTTTTCTTTAATTTTTCCCCTGATTTTTAGGGTTTATCTTTTTACCATATTGAAAAAAATCATATCTGGAAAAAAAATTGCTTTTAGGAAAAAAAAACTCTTCATATTTAAGGTCTATATCAGGTCTATACAGAGCAGTAATCCCAGATTTTAGTAATAATTATCAAGGGAGCCGATAGAATTTGAAAAACACTCCTTTTCAGGATAAATCGCCCTGGCGTCACAAAAACGAAGGTCAGCGGCAAAAATCTTAAGCAGTTTGGAGATGTCCTAAGTCACCTTATTAAGTGGTATGAATGTCAAAGTCCTGTCACTAAAAATCGGCAATAGCCAGCAGGTCCCCTTAAGGGATTCAACAATCATAGGTCTCCATTCAGGAGATAGAATTGATGCAAAGAGAGTATTATCTTTTGCATATTCAAAAGGTTTGTTTTCTATGTCAAACTACATCATGCTGATATAGCATGAAAAATAATGGGCCAAGTATACTACCTCGAGATCACCAGATATTACATTCCTAAAGTAACTTTGATGCCCATCAACAGCTATTCTTTGCACTCTATTACTTAAAAATTAAGTAACGATCCTATAAAAAGACCCACCTACTTTCCAAATATGGGCTTGATAATTTATACGGTTGAAGGCAACACTAAAATTAAGACCAATCATACAAACTTCCTAACAGCAATCAAAGGATTTCTGTACGGCATTGGAAATTCCAAAAGGGCATCACATGTTCAAAGGCCTTTGCAAAATCCAAACTTATAAATGCCTTCACCACAATTCAATATCAATAAAATTCATAATAGGTAGAAACTTAGACAATGTAAAATGTGATAATCTTAAATTTATAGAATGCATACCTAAGAACTTAAAGAGGAGTCAAAACTTGCATATCATAATTTACAGTGTATGAGAAACAGTAACAGTGTATAAATAAAATTTTCCTATATAGATTATTTGAAAAGTAATTCATGATTAAAATTTACCATTGCATCTAAACTACAAAAATATATATTCTGTAACAGACACTCACCTACAAAACCTGACCATCAAAGGCTATGCTACCACTAACAAATAAACAGAATTGTTTTTATCAAAATTGCCATATTGGTATATTCTTACTAAAGAAAAAGTGCATTCCTAAACCTAACCATACATATTGGACTGTATAGGCAAAAATTAGCCTGACATAAATTTTCAAGGAAGAAAAATCATTTAACTGTACTTACCATTCTCCCAGTACTATCAACCAAACAAAAACAGTATTATTGTATAAGCAGACAGTGAAACACTTATCAGGTCAAAATATAGAATGTGTTTCACATAGGTAGATAAAAAATAATGAAAGTGGAAAAAATGAATAAGAAAATAAGTGAAAAATCTTTCGAGAGGGGGAATGATGGTGCCAACACATAGACAAGCAAAGAGTGAAATCGAGTGAGAGCCAAGACTTAGATCTGGCGCAAAGTCTGGAATTCACCTAATGGGACTTGGCATTCTTTTTTTTTTTCTTCTTCCTTGAGAGAAAGTTGGAGTGGGTAACAATTTGTGACAAACAAAATGGCACTTTTAGTTTACAATGTTGTTAAAATAAACAAATAGTGTGGATGTAGTAATCATACTTACTGCTCCAGTCTTTGTTTTATACTCAATCAGAGCTGTTCCTTTCTTGGACTTCTGCTTCATAACCATTGCATTTATATCACCCCACTATAAAGAAAAAAAAAGGTTGAGAAATTTGGATTAAAATATTTCTAGCATTGAACATTAACTTTTCAGGATTATCCTGTACAGACAGTGAAACTCCTAAATAAATGATTAAACTACCAAAGTACATACTGCATATACCAAACTGTTAAAATTTTATATGATAAACAACTAAAGGACACCATAGCCACATAACAAAATATAAAAAATAAAAAACATATATTTACATAAACATATGGATGTAAGAAGTTGCCAAAAACCTAATTCTTATAAAATTACCTATTTCAACACTTACTAGCAACTCATAAAGCTGAACTCATATAGAGGCACAGCTTTGTTAATTATATAAAAACTTAAAACTCCATCTTAATAGACTACCCTAGTGCTCCTTATTCTACTCCTCAATAGAGAAGACTATACATTATTTGCCAGGTGCAACAGATAGAAGCAAGAATTGTTAGTTCCCACCTAAGCTCATTAGATATTTGGTCGAGCATTATAGATAAAAAAATAATTGCTGGTAGGTATTGAAATAAGTAACTTTGTTATGAAAATTAGTATTAATCCAGTAACTATTACCCACAGCTGAAAGTGCTGTCTAAGAGTCCAAAGAAACTCCTGTTTCTAAAGTTATCCAAATAAATGTACAGTATTCTCACTATTCAACCCTACCATCTACATATGTGGTGACTCAGGGAATGTGACAGGCCTTGTGCTACTTCCAAGAATGAACCAAGGTATTGTCTGTCTTTTTCAACCTATTGTGTTCCATAAACTTAACAAGAAGACCAAATTCTACAGCTGTGAGGTTCTATACCTATCATAGCTTAGAAATTTACAATCTGCCACACCAAACTAAATTAATAATATATTCAGAACCATTTTAAAAGCAAAGTTAACTAACCTGAACTTTAAACTCAATCATAACCCTACTGTATCTATAACACCAAATCAGGTAAAAATAACACATTTAAGAATCATTTGTGTTTTTCCAAACGAAACAAACCTTGAGCTCTTTTTTAGGGAATACTCTTTCGGTGAAGCAGGAAAACCAGCCATAAGACTTTTAGCAAGGTGTAACTACTCCATTTCTAGTTAGCGGAGGGTAGTGGGTAATACAAGCTAACCTGTTCACACACAATCTGTTGTTCTTTCTAAACTTCTGATTGCACGCAGGACTTGCAGGGGGATAGGTGATGGCAGGACAAATTTGTATACAAAGCTCAAGGTTTGTATTGTTAGGAAAATACAAATTATTCTCAAATTTGTCATTTCTTTCATCAGGAATACAACTCCTTTCGCTCTTTAATAGGGATGTCTCACCCTTGGGCGAGTTGAAGTCCTAACCAACTAGCTGGTCTTTGACCCGGGGCTTCCTCCGTGCTACACACGCTAAAGAGGAAAGGCCTTGACACCTATTCTAAATCTGCATACATTTGCACGCTTCGGTAGCAATCTGTGTGACTGTGTCATACAAGCAATGTGACTGGTTCAGGTAAGAATTCTTAAAAATAACTGGACTTCCTTGACCAAACCATAGACGTTACCCAATACCCACCTCGCCAGGGGGATATGGGGACATAATAAATATATACAATATGTATTATACCGTGCGAGGCAGTACTGTATATCTTAGCAATCCATGTTTGCCAATGGTTATACAATAAAAGCAGATGAGCAACCCGGAGGAGTAACGAAAACTTTGGGTATGGAGGAAATGCCCCTCTAAATCTCGATGAAGTCGCTGGCAACAGGGTGAAAGATTGGGTTTAGGGCGATAGACAAGTTGTATTTTCGGTTTCTAATCCAGATGCCTGGCGAATGATCTTACTGGAATTAGTATGGACTAGGAGGGGTCACCTGCCTTAGTTAGATAGGCACTGAGCCTCGCAAAGAACTGGCTATCCTTTGATGAACTTGGCCAATGAATACTCTATGGATTTAGTCAGTCAATGGAAAGCAAAGATGAAAGAATGGCCCCCAGTTCAGGGCGTGACGGGGTGCTATGACTCTTCCGGTTCATAAATACTAAAGAAAAATCTAAAATTGGTACTTGGAATGTTACAACTATAAATCAGATCAGGAAGTTACAGAAAGTGGAGAAGGAATTTATGAAATATAGTTTGGATATCTTGAACCTAAGTGATATATACTGTAAGGAGATTGGCAAGGAAACCTTAGACCAAGGCAATATCTATTGAAGAAGAACAGATGGAGTTGGAAGAGAAGGGGTAGGAATGATGAGAAGGGGTAGGAATGATGATGACACCAAGAGCAAAAAACGCTTTAACTGAGTGGAAAGCTGTAAATGGTAGATTGTTGCTTGCAAAGTTTAAATCAAGCCAGTGCAATATGAGTATTGTAGTTTGCTATGCACCTACAAATAATTCCCCTGAAGAAAGGAAAGATGAATACTATGAAGAATTGCAGAGTGTTATAGATGAGATCCTGGAGAGAGATATGAGAATTGTGATTGGTGACTTCAAAGCTGAAGTTGAAAGGAATAATCAAGGTATAGAGAATGTGATGGGTGTTGAGGGTCTTGGAAAAGTTACAAATGAAAATGGGGCCCACTTTATTAGTTTCTGTTCAACAAACAATCTTGTCATTGGAGGTACTCTTTTCCAGCACAAGGACATCCACAAATATAAATGGACTTCATCATGTGGCAATTACAAAAATCAAATATATCACATAGCCATTAATAAAGAGAGAAAGAGGACTCAGAAATGTAAGAAGCTATAAAGGTGCAGATATTGGTAGTGATCATTGCCACACTGAAATTAGAACTGAAAGCACCCAACAGAAATGCAGATAGAATACATATGATTGATAAAACTAAGCTTCTAGCAGATGAGCACAGGGAAACATTTGTAATTGAATGTAGAAATCGATTTGCAGTATTAGAGAATTTGAGATATAAAGAACAGACAATTGATGAAGAATGGTGAGATATTGAGACCATATATCAGTCAGTTGATAGTGAAGTTTTGGGATATGCAATTACAAAGAGGAAGCCATGGATATCAAATGAAACATGGGATAATATAAAAAGGAGACAAAGAAAGAAATTGATTGTTGAAAGTTTTCAAGGAAGTAATGAAAATTACAAGGCTGAGCATGCTAAGTATTCCGGTATGGACAGTGAAGTCTAAAGAAAAGCCAGGAATGACTGGAAAGAGTATTTAGACCACAAAGCAGATGAGGCTGACAAAGCTATGAATTCAGGGAGTGGCTATGGTGTAAGAATCGCTCATAAAATTATCAATGTGCTCAGAAACTTTGGTTTCTAATATGAGGCATTCATTTGAGCTCCTTATAACTTGTTTTAAGAAGCCAATAATCTTGCAACGTGATGCCATCCCTAGGGCCAGGGGAATGGCGGTGTATATTAGGACTGAATACCCTGCTTCTCATAAATCCTGCTGTGAATGTGGATGTCATGAGCTTCAGGTAATAAAAGTTTGTGGCAGGCATAACAACTTCTATTTGTGTTCGATCTACTGGAATCCAGACAAGGATGATTCTATCTTCGATTGTCTTCTTACCATTATAGCTAAGATAAAAGATTATAGAAAGGCCTCTTTTTTTCTTTGTTGGTGATTTCAATGCTCACCATAGGGAGTGGTTAAATTCTGTTTCTCCTACTGATTGCCATGGCTTAAGAGCTTTATATTTTGCCTCTGAATTAGGCTGTGAGCAAATTCTAAGTGAAGCTACTCACAGGTCTGGTAACTGCTTGGACCTCGTATACACCGACTCCCCAGGCGTTATAACAAGTAAGGTTGGTTCTCCAGTAGAGACTCTGATCATGCCTTGATTTCATTAGTAGTGAAGACCGACCAGTCTGTCCCTGATGTATCATACTTATGTAAGATCTATATGAAATCTCAGGCAGACTGGAATGGGATTTTACAAGATCTTTTGGGCTTGAATTGGTCACAATTGTATAGTAGTGTTGATCCTATTGTCCCTTTGAATGAGAATCTCGTCAACATAATTGATAGGTGTATCCCTTCTCCTGTACTAAGGTACCGAGTAAAGGACAAACAATGGTTCAATGATGATTGTAGATGTGCTTATTTGGGGAAGCAGGAGGCCTATCATCTTTGGAAGGGTAACAGATCATACTTAACCTGGAATAACTATACTGTACTCAGCTTAGAGCTTTTGCTCAAAGAGTTTATGCGTCCACTGAAAAGAAATACAATTTAACCATGAAAGAAACCCTTTTGTGTACAACCCAGGAGTATAAGTGGTGGACTACCCTTGAATCTCCACTCTTTGGTGTAGATGCAAAAGTTCCTCCTTTACTTAAACCAGATGGCTTTGTCACTCACTGTCCAAAGGAAAAGGCAACCCTTTTGGCAGATGTGTTTGACAGAAAGCAGAGTAATGAGAAACTCGAACTTCCTCATTCTTGTTTTCATGAGGCTAAACAAACAAGTTTAACTTTTCGATCTCGTGAAATTAAAGCTCTCTTGATGGACTTTGATGTCTATGGAGGTGTAGACTTAAATGGTATTTTTCCCTTGTTTTTTTTATAAAGACTGCAGATTTCTTAGCTCCAAAGTTATCTGTTATTTAGTGCAAGTTAGCAAGAAGAGGAGCTTTTAGCACTTGGAAAATAGGTAATGTTACTCCACTATGTAAATAAGTTTGTGGTAGCTCAAGTCCAACAGATTACTGCCCAATTTCCATAACTCCCATATCATCTAAAGTTTTTGAACGCCTTTTGGCAAAGTGTCTTAATAGGTATGCTGAAGGTAATCATCTGTTCCCTAGTTTGCAATTTGGTTTTCGTAAAGGCCTTGGAGCATGTGATGCCCTTCTTACAGTCTCCAATGCTGTACTGAAATCCCTTGGTTGTGGTCAGGAAGTTCGTATGATTGGCCTAGCTTTTAGGGCTGCTTTTGACCGTGTTAATCATGAGGCCGTTGTTTTCAAACTCAAACAGTTGGGAGTGGGTGGGTTGTTTCTTAGCATCATTATTGAATTTTTAAGTAATAGATCACAAAGAGTTGTTGTGGATGGGCACCATATTGAGTATAGGAATGTGATATCTGGTGCTCTACAGGCTAGTATTCTTGGCCCATTACTTTTCATACTATATACACATGACATGTGGTTTGGCCTAGAAAACAAGCTTGTTGCATATTCAGATGATGCTAATCTCTTTGCATCAATTCCATCTCCTATGTGTAGATCTGTGGTTTCTGAATCCCTTAATAGAGATCTAGCTACAATTAGTGCATGGTGCAAATTATGGAGTATGAAGTTGAATCCTAGCAAAACTCAAAGTATGATTGGAAGTAGGTCAAGGACAGTGGCTCCTCAACATCTGGATCTCAGCATTGATAATTTCTTTAACTTTTTATGACTCTTAAAATTTTAGGTGTGATTCGCGTCAGCAAATTTACTTTTGAGAAACACATTCGGTTTGTCTTCTTCAATTGCACAAAAAATTGGCTTTTTGAGAAAGTCTTTTAAGATTTTTGGTGATCAATCTATTCTGAAGAAGTGTTTTAATTTTTTCATTCTACCTTGTTTCGAGTATTGTTCTCTTGTCTGGTCTTCAGCTGCTGATTCTCATCTTAATTTGTTGGACAGGAACTTATTGTCTATTAAATTCATGATTCCTGATCTAGATATTAATCTCCGGCACCGTCGTTCAATTAGTTCATTATGCACGTTGCATAAGATTTTTTATAATTCTGACCATCCCTTACATTCAGATCTTCTCGGACAGTTCCATCCTGTTCATAATACTAAGCATGCAGTTAATTCTAATAGTCACGCCTTCTCTATCATGAGGCTCAGTACTACACAGTACTCTAGAGGTTTTATTAAAGCTGTGACTAAGTTGTGGAATGATCTTCCTAATCGGGTAGTTGAATCAGTAGAACTTCAAAAGTTCAAACTTGCAACAAATGTTTTTATGTTGAACAAGCTGACATAAGTCCTTTTATAGTTTACACATGAAATACCTGTTTTAATGTTGTTAATGTTTTTAAAATCTTTTATTTTAATTATTCATTCTTACATAAATCGTTTATTTATTTCCCTTTTTCCTTTCCTCACTGGACTATTTTTCCCTGTTGGAGCCCTTGGGCTTATAGCATCTTGCTTTTCCAGCTAGGGTTGTAGCTTAGCTATCAACAACAACAACAACAACAACAACAATAATAATAATAATAATAATAATAATAATAATGAAATCTCTACACTGGTAAAGAAGAAGCATATACCCATTATAAAAAGGGATAGATCTGTTATAACAACAGAAGATGAAGAAGGCAACATTAGATGGAACACTCTAGTGAGGTCATGAATAGGAGATATGAAGGGAATAATTTGATTGATATACCTGATGCTATGAAGACTTGAGGTGCTCATGAATGAATTCAGTGTGTTTAAAGTCAAAGCTATCATTAAAAAAACTAAATAAATGGAAAGCTCCCGGATGCCATGAAATAATTGCTGAGATGATACTGGCCAAAAATGAAGTGACCCCCAGAATACTTACCAGATTATTTTGTAGAATGTGGCATGAAAAAGCAAAACCTGATGAGTGGGAATTAGGAGTGTTGGTGACAATGGCTAAAAAAAGAGACCTGACCAGATTGCAATAATTACAGAGGAATCACACTCACGTCAGTTGTCATGAAAACATATGGTATAATTATTCTAAAGAGGCTATAGAGAAAGATTGATGAAAACATGAGAGATGAACAAGCAGGATTTAGAAAAGGTAGAAGTTTTACAGACCAACTTTTCATTTTGATACATGTACAACAATGCATAGAATATAGAAATCCACTTTTGATGGCATTTGTGGATATCAAAAAGCCTTTGATAATGTGCACCGGCCAATTTTGTGAAGACACCTGCATTATTGTGGAATTCCTCTTATATATGTAAATTTGATTAAGTTTGTTCATAAGAATAGCAAGTGCAAAGTTAATGTTAGTGGAGTCCTAATGAATGAATTTCCAGTGAAAAGCCAAGTAATCCAAGGGAATGTGTTGTCACTTGTTTTTTTATCCTCCTCATGGATTTTGTAATGTGTAGAACAGTTGGAGATGGTGGAGAAGGATTGGACTCGATTGGTAATAGGAAATTAGCTGACCTAGAGTATGCGGATTACACTGTCCTTATTAGGAGAACACCAAAGGATTTGCAATGCTTGCTCACCAGAATTCATGGAATACCACAGGAGGTCAGGCTCAAGATAAATAGAAGAAAAACAGAGATGATGAGAACAGAATATGCAATGGCAGATGAAATATCATTGGATGGAGATAGGATTATTGAGTAAGAATCATTAAAATATTGGGGAACTATGATATTTAATACAGGGTCTTTAGAATTAGAGTCTAATAAAAGATTGAAAAAAGCAAATCAGACAATGGCTAGGTTAAATAAAATTTGGAGAGCAAATCGCCTAAAATTACATATAAAAATCAGGCTATACGGTATATCAGTTTAGTGAGATGTGTGTTATTGTATAGTCATGAGTCATGGTATGACAATGAAACAATCTCCAACAGATTTAGTATATTTGAGAATAAAGCCCTCAGAAGAATATTGGGAGTTAAATGGCGGGACATGATCAGAAATGAAACTATGAGAGATATTACTCGAGTGCCATATGTGGATGTGATCATGGTGAGGGGTAGATGGAGATGATTTAGGCATGCTCTTTGCACTCCCCAGGAGAGATTAGTTCACCAAACTTTTAACTGATCTCCACAAGGCACTATAAGAGTTGGAAGACCCTAGCCTACATGGCTGAGGACTATGAAGCGTGAAGTTGAAGATGATGAATGGAGAAGTATTGAATTAAAAGCTCAAGATAGAGATGACTAGCGAAATCTAACAGAGACCCTTTGCGTCAATAGGTATAGGAGGATATGATGATGTATATATCAGGTTACACAAGAGAAATGATTATTAACTGCAGACAGGGGAGGCCAGTTTACAGAGTACCTCAGGAGCTGTTCCACAAGAGAGGGAAGATGAAGGAAAGAAGAAGCCAGTCATTTTTATCATTCACCCCAGACTTATCCAGGGTAACCTCAATCTTCCACCATCTGCTACTTGTCCATCAAGGAGCTTTATGTGTTTAAACCACTTGTGCAGCCACCACAGGTCCGATGGAGAATGTCTCCAAGTGCCTGTGGGTTACGTCGTGCAGATAGTAGGTGGTGAAGATCGTTTGATGCTTCCATACACCCACTTGTAGAACCTACGCCACAGAGTACAGAAGTTTTTCTTGAACGCTATGGATGCAATAATACCCCTAACATTATGAGCTCTTGGTCTTCGCATCTGCAGAGAAGAATCGGGATTCAAGGTACGTTCTATGACATTTCAAATCCAAACTGAGATGGTGTTCTTGGTGATTCTTCTCTTCACCTTCCCCATACTGATGAATAATCTGCTCACATGGGGCCATCTCGAGCAGTTCTTTTGAGGTAACACCTCAAAGCTCTCACTGGTCATAGTAGCAGTTGATATGGATCATCGGTTATTTGACAACACTCAATCCGGATGGGCCGGAATCTAGAATCTGCTTCCCCTGGATTTTGAATCTTTAAGATAACCTTAGGGATGAAGCTCAGCATTACCAGTCCCCATCCCCTTGAATGGGAGACATTGTAGGAAAGACCATGCTGTTCACCTACCCCTTTGGCTGAGGCCAATAGAAGTAGGAAGACAGTCTTCATCGTCAGGTGAAGATCTGAAGCCTGGTGCAACAATTCGTAGGGAGCTCCTTTTAGTGATCGTAACATGTGTACGATGTCCCATAGAGGTGGTTTAACTTCCGAATAAGGACAGAAAAGCTCTTAACTTCATATGAGGAGAGACAACTTCAATGATGAGGAAATACAATATTAACTCCTTTCAGTCTGAAGGCAAGGCTCAAGGCTGACCAATAGCCTTTCACTGCCAACACTGAGGGGAGTTTTTCTTCCCGAAGGTACTGTATACAAGGAAATCTGCAATCACTGGGATAGTGGAATCGAGAGGATAAATACCCCTTCTATGACACCAACCAAAAAAAGACTGCCAACTTTGCCTGGTACACCGCAGCTGAAGATTCTCGGAGGTATCCAGACATCTTTCTCTCAACATGTTGTGAAAAGCCTCTCTTTGGGGAGATCCTGGATATCCTCCAGGTGTGAAGGATTTAGGGACTCTACGATTTTGTGGTAAATCTCGGCCTGTGGCTGCTTGAGTAGATCGTGACATGGAGAGAGTTCTTTTGGGACTTCTGTTAACATTTGAAGGAAGTCAGGAAACCATTTCGCATGGTGCCACAGCAGAGCAACGAGGGTCATTGCAAAGTTGGTGGATGTTCATATCTTGTTTAGAACCTCTCTCATCAGGAAGAATGGAGGAAACATGTACAGTAGACATCAATGTTGTTCTAATGCTTTTGGAACACATCCTGCCATAGAGCCTGAGGGTCCGGCACCAGGGAGTAGTACAGCAGGAGCTTGCTGTTCAGAGATGTCGCAAACATGTCCACTGTCAGAGAATCCCATAAAGTCAAGACTTTGTTGGCTACTACATGATTCAAAGACCACCCAAAGCCCACTATCTGAGTCACTCTGCTCAGGTTGTCTGCAAGCCATTCTTCTTGCCTGGAATGAAAGAAGCCGATAGGGACACCGTGCTGTCTTCCGCCCATCGTAGGATCTCTAGTGATAGATAGCTGAGAGAATTATTGTAGGGCCACTACACATTCCAGAACTTCCAGGGAGGACAGGTGTCCTATTAGTCATAGACAGAGCTGTACCGGAAGAGTCTCTCGTCAGAAAAAGGGGCTTCCTACCTTCTTCAACCTCTGGATTCTGTCCTTGGAGGGAAAGACTTTCCCTAGTCTAGTGTCCAGCAACATTCCCAGGTATACCAGTCTTGGCGATGGATGCAGTGTTCTCGAGATTTATCACAATCCCCAGAATGCAACAAAACTTGAGAAGCTTGTCTCAGTGTTGGAGAAGGGTCATCCCCGAGTCTGCTACGATGAGCCACTCATCCAAGTATTGTAACTAAACAGATGAATGCCTATCCTGTGAAACCAAGTAGACACTAGGGAGAAGACCCTTGTGGAAACCTGAGGTGCTATCAGCATGCCAAAACACAGCACCTAGAACTGGTATTGCTTGTCGTCTATGATGATCCTCAAATACTTCCTTGATGACGGATAGACTGGGATCTAAAAGTATGCATCCTTTAGGTCTAGTGTGCACATGAAGTCCCCTTATCTGATCGCCTGTCTGACCGTGTCTGCCACCATGAAGTCCCCTGATCTGATCGCCTGTCTGACCGTGTCTGCCACCACCATCCTGAACGGGGTCAGTTGGGCAAACCTGTTCATGGAGGAGAGGTCGATGACAGGTCTCCAACCTACAGACGCCTTCTTTACAAGAAAGGGTAAACTGTAGAAGCCTGGGGATATGTCTAAGAACTCTTGGAAAGCACACTTCTCCAATATGGTCTGGACTTCAGCCCTGAGGGCCTGTTCCTTCACGGATCCTTTTGTGTAGGAACTGACAGAGCTGGACGACATGTCAAGGAAGGGAGAGCGAGTGTGAACAGGACTCGATAGCCTGAGGGTATCACCTCGACCAGCCAGGTTTTGGCCCCGTGCTGGAACAACCTCTGCCACTGGCGCTGCAGGCATCCTCTTGGACAAGTGGGAAAATTGCCCTCCCTAGCATGGACGACCTCGAGTGCTGGACTTACCTCCTTTCCTGCCTTTGCTGGACATGCCTCCCTCTGCACGTTTTCTAGCAAGAACGGGCTTCTTGAACGATGATTTGGGAGCTGTGGCACTCTTACTGCTCCTCCGTGCTCTCGCTGGTGGAGGTTTCTGTGCCGTTGAAAGGGACTACATACAGCCTCCACGTCATGGCCTTCTGGAAGGAGATGCCCTGGAGGACATTCATCATGGCAGAGGAGAAGAAACTGCCAGGCCATAAACCCATGAAGGATAGATGACTCTAGCCTTGTGTGCTAATGCAAGCGGTGATTGCAAGATCAAGCCACTGCTGGTGTACCACACCGAAAACCCACATGCTTTCAAGAGCCACAAGATCTTGAAAGAAAGACTTCGTCATGTGGGGCACAAATTCAAAAGCTTGGGTTACGAGACATTCTTTCACAGAATGGATGAATCTGTGCTTTGGTCGGGTAGGCAAGAAGCATCTTTTTCAGAAAAACCTGCCATTGAAATGTTTTCTCCTTCTAGACAATGCCCTTGGTCACCCTTCTGGTCTTGAAGATGACATTATGGAAGAATTCCAGTTTGTCAAGGTCCTCTATCTCCTGCCCAGCACCACGCCATTCCTCCAGCCCATGGACCAACAGGTAATTTCAAACTTTAAAGAAACTCTACACAAAGCATTTATTTAAGAAATGCTTTGATGTCACATTCAATGTTGTTAATTGTTTGAGAATTATTAATGAAGCATGGCAGAGTGTGACGCGAAAAACCTTAAATTCAGCGTGGAAAACACTGTGGCCAGATTACATAGCTGAAAAGGACTTTGAAAGGTTCGATACGCCGCAGCCTGACCCCGAACCCATAGTGTTGGAAGAGATCGTGTCTCTTGGATAGTTTGCAGGGCTGGAGGTAGATAAGGCAGATGTCAACAACCTTGTCAAGGAGCATCAAGAAGAGCTTGTGACAAAGGAATTGATCAAGCTCCAGACGATGCAACATATGGAAGTGTTAATGGAGTTCAGTAGCAAGGAGGAGGCGGAACTGGAGGAACTCCTTTCTTCGAAGGAGATTAAGGAAGTGTTGGCTAAGAGGCAGGATGTGTCTAATTTGGTTGAAAAGAGAC
The DNA here is from genome assembly GCF_036898095.1 of Palaemon carinicauda. Lineage (NCBI taxonomy): Eukaryota > Metazoa > Arthropoda > Malacostraca > Decapoda > Palaemonidae > Palaemon > Palaemon carinicauda. The sequence goes on along the minus strand of NC_090761.1, from coordinate 48,586,013 downwards.
ATCATGATAAATTGTCTTGTAGTCATGCTTCAGCTTTTTTTAACGACACTTGCCTAACTCATTTCCACATTATTTTGAAAGGGAGAAATGATCAAACCTCCTTGGATAGGTTTTTTTTTAAATTCCTGTAACAAGCAAAAGTGCAAGACAAAAAGAGCTAAGACAAGCGAGGAACAGTAAAAAATATAAAAGAAAAAAATAGAAAATGAGACATGAAATTAAAATTTATTCTAAAATTAAGTGAGCTCATTTCATTCAGATTAATTTAAATTTTAAGTGTTATGAGACGTAGTGTAAGCAACAGTGTAAATATATATATCTTTCACCTACACCATATTCAATTTTTTTGTAATGTCTCAAAAGGAACAGCTGACCATTGGATAGAAAATTGTGAATTGACGAAGTTACGTTAAAACAAATGAGGTTTTCCTACATTTATCCATTAATTTTGTTTTTCTCAGTTTCTTGAATCTCATGCCATCAGAAATTCTTAACAACTCTACATATAAAGAGGAGCTTATTCACTTGGCTGTTTGGGTGAGAAACAACAACAAGGTTATGTTTCACAACACTATAAGAAGCTTTATGCAAAATCTATAAAATCTACTGAAGTTCATATGGTATATTAAGTCATCCTAACTGTAGCACATACTTATTAGAGACAAGAGACATAAATCTCTCTCTCTCTAAACCTCTTTGCATTAATAATTTAAGTTACCTTGTAAAATAGTTGGCGTATATCTTCCTCAGAATACCCAGGAGTCTCTCGAGATATTGTCCACTTGACCTTCACTTTATGTCCAACATCTGTCTCCTTTGTTGTACATTTATTTTCATTTACTCCTGATGTTCCTGTAAAAGCAATTCTGATGAGCAACTACAGTATGTTTCCAATTAAAATTAGCACCTGAAAGTGAATAGAAATAAATAATATACAAATATTCCATGGGTTTCACAGTATATCATCAAGAAATTAACATTAATAGCAGTGGTGTATCATTTATAAAAAAAGATATATCACAAAGGTTTGAATTAACAATAACACACACCTTTTAAATCTCTTTCAACTTCTCTATTCAATTTATCTAATTCTTCCTCAATTATACGCTGTCCTTCATCTTCCAAACGTTTCAATTCACGGCGAAATCTGCAGAAAAGTAAGTGTGATTTTTTAAACTTCGAATAAACCAAATTTCTAACTTAACTTATTCATTTTAATACTTACCCAGAATTCATTCATAGCCATTCCTTTGTTGAAGGAAACAAATCAACCTTAAAAAGAAGATTTAGTCTACTTTACTAAGCATGGCAAGAAGCATATGACCCATACATTTTAGTCAACATTATAACTAACAAATAGGAAACCATATCACTTAAGTGTGGAGCCTCTTCCAGGAATTCCATTTAAGTACTAAAAAAATAATTATACTGTACAAGAAAATAGATTTATTTTAATTTTTACTGAGAATTCATTGCTAAATCACTAACAGGAAAGAAGCATACTGGAAATCATTAATATAAAAATGTATTAGAGAGAGGGGATACTATCTGACGTACAAACCAATATCTAAACATAGTAGAAAGACACTGGAAACTCAGACAATACAAATGGCTACCATACTATTAAAGTCAAGTCCCAAAGACCTACACCAAAGGGAATTTTACTCTTCCCGTTATAAAAAAAATCCCTTCTTTAGCCCAACCTTGATTAGAAAGAAAACAACCTTATCTAACTACAAACTATATTCAATGGTGCAACGCAACAATCATTAGAAATATATTTGCAGCCTATCAAATACTGAAAAACAAAGAGAGGGACATCTCTGCTGTGCTACTTCCAATTTTTTTTTTGCAGAAACAAATCCTCAGAAAATTTGTGAGAGGTCTGTATGAGAAGAGCTAAGAAGTAACTAGTAGTCCAGGTGCTCATAAGACAGGGTTGTTTTGATTTAAATTGGTTTAAATCAGAGTTAAAAAAATCATGGTTTAAATCAAAATGAAATATAATATCAGAAGTTACCTTGGAAAAAAGAAAACTTCCAAAACTAATTACTATTTATAAGTATTGCAACAAAAGAACAAAATCCTAGTTAATGGTTATAACATTTTGGGAAGACTTGGTGTTCTTAAGAAATGTATACAAATTATAAAGGTCTTGATATGTTCAACAGCTTTAATAGGAATTAAAAGTTTTGTTGATAGTACAGCATGGACATGGAGAAGTCCTTAATAGGTTTTTAGTTCTATTTTGTACTGTGTATTCTATGTTAAAATGAAACTGCTGTATATATGTGTATTTATGTATTAGTTACTGAAACTTGTCGGCTCCGATTAAATCATTACAGTAGTCTGAATTTTGGTTTGTAAGAGAAAAAACTCATCTTGAGTAATGTATATCAAACTATGGTTAAATTAACATAGATCAAGTTCAATACCAGAAAATACCCTCATAAGACTGAAACAAATAACCAGCAGCAGCAAATAGGTATTATTGAAAAAAATAATTCAAATCAAGAAAATTTATTTAAATAAAAAAAATGTTATTTTTATTAATAAAATAAATTTTTGAATATACTTACCCGATAATCATGTAGCTGTCAACTCCGTTGCCCGACAGAATTCTATGGAGGGATACGCCAGCTATCACAATACTAGAAGGGGGTGTACTTACCAGCGCCACCTGTGGCCAGGTACTCAATCATTTGTTGTTGACACCTCCTCAATTATTCCTCGGTCCACTGGTTCTCTCTGGGGAGGAAAGGGAGGGTCGATTAAATCATGATTATCGGGTAAGTATATTCAAAAATTTATTTTATTAATAAAAATAACATTTTTCAATATTAAACTTACCCGATAATCATGTAGCTGATTCACACCCAGGGAGGTGGGTGAAAACCAGTGTACATGATTAAAGGATAGCTAAGTATCCCAAATTTCATATAACAGTTATCTCAAATAACAATGAAATAATAAGTACCTGGTAAGGAAGTCGAATAGAACCGTTACTCTGCCTTTTATTTAAAGTTCGTCTTCCTTACTGAGCGCAGCGTTCCTCTTGGAGGCTGAATCAACCCAAAGGTGCCAAAGTACAAGGGGTTGCAACCCTACTAAAGGACCTCTACCAAACCTTTAACCCAGGCGCTTCTCAAGAATGAATAGACCACCCGCCAAATCCAAGGATGCGGAAGGCTTCTTAGCCTACCGTAACAACCATAAAAACAACAATAAAAGTATTCAAGAGAAAGGTTAAAAAGGTTATGGGATTAAGGGAATGTAGTGGCTGAGCCCTCACCTACTACTGCACTCGCTGCTACGAATGGTCCCAGGGTGTAGCAGTTCTCGTAAAGAGACTGGACATCTTTCAGATAAAATGATGCAAACACTGACTTGCTCCTCCAATAGGTTGCATCCATAATGCTCTGCAGAGAACGGTTTTTATTAAAGGCCAACGAAGTAGCTACAGCTCTTACTTCGTGGGTCCTTACCTTCAGCAATGCAAGGTCTTCCTCCTTTAAGTGAGAATGTGCTTCTCTGATCAGAAGCCTTATATAGTACGAAAGCCCATTCTTGGACATGGGTCTCGAGGGTTTCTTGATGGCACACCATAAGGCTTCTGACTGTCCTCGAATAGGTTTAGACCTCTTCAGATAATATTTGAGAGCTCTGACAGGGCAAAGAACTCTCTCTAGTTCGTTACCTACCATGTTGGAGAGGCTAGGTATTTCGAACGATCTAGGCCAAGGACGTGAAGGAAGCTCGTTCTTTGCTAGGAATCCAAGCTGAAAAGAACATGTAGCTGATTCGGTTGTGAAACCAATGTTCTTGCTGAAGGCATGAACCTCACTGACTCTCTTAGCTGTTGCAAGGCAAACGAGAAAAGCAGTCTTGAGGGTAAGATCCTTGAAGGAAGCTGACTGGAGAGGTTCGAACCTAGATGTCATAAGGAACCTTAAGACTACGTCTAGATTCCAGCCTGGAGTGGAAAGACGACGTTCTTTAGACGTCTCAAAAGACTTGAGAATGTCTTGAAGGTCCTTGTTGGAAGACAGGTCCAAACCCCTGTGGCGGAGGACTGAGGCCAACATGCTCCTATACCCTTTAATCGTAGATGTTGAAAGGGATCTCTCATTCCTAAGATGAAGAAGGAAGTCAGCTATTTGGATCACAGAGGTATTGGTAGAGGATATTGAATTGGCTCTACACCAGCTTCGGAAGACCTCCCACTTAGACTGGTAGACTCTACGAGTGGAAATTCTTCTAGCTCTGGCAATCGCACTGGCTGCCTCCTTCGAAAAGCCTCTAGCTCTAGCGAATCTTTCGACAGTCTGAAGGCAGTCAGTCGAAGAGCGTGGAGGTTTGGGTGCAACCTGTCTACGTGTGGTTGACGTAGAAGGTCCACTCTTAGAGGTAGAGTCCTGGGGAAGTCGACTAGCCATTGAAGTACCTCTGTGTACCATTCTCTTGCAGGCCAAAGGGGAGCAACCAGCGTCAGCCGTGTCCCTTCGTGCGAGACGAATTTCTGCAGAACTTTGTTTATAATCTTGAACGGAGGGAATGCGTACAGGTCGAGATGGGACCAGTTCAGAAGAAAAGCATCTACATGAACCGCTGCAGGGTCTGGAACAGGGGAACAATAAAGCGGAAGTCTCTTGGTGATGGAGGTGGCAAACAGGTCTATGGTAGGTTGACCCCACAAGGTCCAAAGTCTGTTGCACACACTCTTGTGGAGGGTCCATTCCGTGGGAATGACCTGATTCCTTCTGCTGAGGCGATCCGCTGAAACATTCATATCGCCCTGGATGAACCTCGTGACCAGTGTGAGGTTTAGACCTCTTGACCAAATGAGGAGGTCCCTTGCGATCTCGTAAAGGCTCCTCGAATGGGTCCCTCCTTGCTTGGAGATGTAAGCCAAGGCTGTGGTGTTGTCTGAATTCACCTCCACCACTTTGCCTAGCAGGAGGGACTTGAAGTTCAACAGGGCTAAATGAACTGCTAACAGTTCCTTGCAGTTGATGTGGAGTAATCCTTGTTCCTTGTTCCATACTCCTGAGCATTCCCGTCCGTCCAAGGTCGCACCCCAGCCCGAGTCCGATGCATCCGAGAAGAGATGAAGATGGGGGGTCTGGATGGCCAATGATAGACCCTCCTTGAGAAGAAGATTGTGCTTCCACCACCGGAGAGTGGTCTTCATCTCTTGGTTGATAGGGATAGAGACTGCTTCTAGAGTCGAGCCCTTGTCCCAATGAGCTGCAAGATGGAATTGAAGAGGGCGGAGGTGGAGTCTCCCTAGCTCGACAAACAGGGCCAGAGATGAGAGGGTCCCTGTGAGACTCATCCACTGTCTCACTGAGCAATTGCTCCTCTTCAGCATGCTCATGATGCACTCTAGGGCTTGGTTTATCCTGGGGGCCGATGGAAAAGCCCGAAAATCCCGACTCTGAATCTCCATTCCCAGGTACACAATGGATTGGGAGGGAATGAGTTGAGATTTCTCTATATTGACTAATAGACCTAGGTCTCTGATTAGATCTAAAGTCCAAGAGAGGTTCTCCAGACAACGACGACTCGTGGAGGCTCTCAACAGCCAGTCGTCTAGGTAGAGGGAGGCTCTGATGTTCGATAAGTGCAGGAATTTCGCTACATTCCTCATCAGATGAGTAAAGACCATAGGAGCTGTGCTTAGGCCAAAACACAGGGCTTGGAACTGATAGACAACCTTTCCGAAAACGAATCTCAGGAAAGGTTGGGAGTCTGGATGAATGGGAACGTGAAAGTATGCATCTTTCAAGTCCAACGAGACCATCCAGTCCTCCTGTCTGACCGCTGCTAAGACCGACTTGGTCGTCTCCATTGTGAACGTCTGCTTGGTGACATACTCGTTGAGAGAGCTGACGTCCAGCACCGGTCTCCAACCTCCTGTCTTTTTGGCCACAAGAAAGAGACGGTTGTAGAAGCCCGGGGATTGATGGTCCCGGACAATAACCACTGCCTTCTTCTGCACAAGTAGCGACACCTCCTGTTGCAATGCTAGCCTCTTGTCCTCTTCTTTGTAGTTGGGAGAGAGGTTGATGGGCGATGTGGTCAGAGGTGGTTTGAGGCAGAATGGAATCCTGTAACCGTACCTCAGCCAACTGACAGACTGTGCGTCTGCACCTCTCTTCTCCCAGGCTTGCCAGAAGATCTTGAGTCTGGCTCCTACTGTTGTCTGGAGAATCTGAGAGTCAGTGCTTTCCCTTAGATGTCCTGGGTCCTTTCCTAGACTTGCCCCTGTGAGAGTCTGGACGGGAGCTTCCTCGGCTGGGGGCTCTACCACGAAAGGGCGGTATGAACCTAGTGGCCGGGGTATCAGCCACTGGGGAGCGATAAGTCTTGGGGACAGAGGTGGTAACCTTAGACTTACGAGCCGATGAGGCTACAAGATCGTGCGTGTCCTTCTGTATCAGGGCAGCCGACAAGTCCTTAACTAGCTCCTCGGGAAAGAGGAACTTTGAGAGTGGAGCAAAAAGGAGCTGTGACCGCTGGCACGGTGTAATGCTGGCTGAGAGGAAGGTACACAGTTGTTCCCTTTTCTTCAACACCCCTGATACAAATAACGACGCTAGCTCACCCGATCCATCCCTGATAGCCTTATCCATGCAGGACATAATTAGCATGGCAGAGTCTTTGTCCGCAGGAGATGTTTTCTTGCTGAGGGCTCCCAGGCACCAGTCGAGAAAGTTGAACATTTCGAAAGCTCTGAACAACCCTTTCAGAAGATGATCCAGGTCTGAGAAGGTCCAACAAACCTTCGAGCGTCTCATCGCAGTCCTCCTAGGCGAGTCCACCAGACTTGAGAAGTCAGCCTGGGCAGAGGCAGGAACTCCCAAGCCTGGTGCTTCCCCTGTGGCATACCAAACGCAACCTTTCGAAGCGAGCTTCGTTGGAGGGAACATGAAGGAAGTCTTGCCCAGGTGTTGTTTAGACTGAAGCCACTCCCCTAAGGTCCTTAAGGCCCTCTTGGAGGATCTAGCTAGGACAAGCTTAGTATAGCTCGACTTAGCTTGTTGTACGCCTAGCGAAAACTCAGATGGAGGAGAGCGGGGAACAGCAGAGACGAAGTGGTCAGGGTAAAGCTCCCTGAGTAGAGCCAAGACCTTTCTAAAATCAACAGACAATGGAGAAAGCTTAGACTCCTCCACGTCTGATGAGGGATCAAGATGTGCCTCCTCATCATCCGACACTTCATCAGCAGAAGGTAGCGAAGCAAAAGGACCAGAATGCTGAACCGCAGAGTCAGAACGGGTAGGAACAATAACAGAGGTTTCCTCAACTTGAGGGAAAACCTGAGGTTCAGACTGCATAGGCTGAACAACAGTCGGAGCAGAAGGCAGGTGCATGGGTGAAGGAGGTTGACTCCTAGCAAGAGTTGCACCCAAGGCTTGCACAAGCTGAGCGGAGGACGGAGGCGGAGTAGTCCGTTCCTGTTCCTGAGAGATGAGTGGAGCATGAGAAGGTTGAGGCTGCGCAGAACAAGGTAAAGTTCTAGCAAGCTGAGGCTCCTGAGGCGCAAGTCCATGGTGTAGATGAGCTTGCCTAGATGAGGGTTGAACTCGGTGCAGCGCTGGTTGAGCAGACAGACTCACGGAGGGGAGAGGTTGTTGTACCCCAACCGAGAGTTGCACCACTGGGGGAGCAGCAAGGGGAGGAGGAGGAAGAGTGTAACTCTCCTGATCCCAAAGCAAGGGTTGCCTTAAAGAAGGCTGAGGCTGAACAACACTGTGAACAGCAAACTCCGAAAGTGGTTCAACATCGTACGCCTGGCAGATGGTGCTGCGACCAGGCGGAGCAGGTGCAGGCTGGGCGAGCACAGGCGGAGCAGGTGCAGGCTGGGCGAGCACAGGCGGAGCGAGAACAGGTGGAGGGAGTGCAGGCGGTGCAACACTCTCAGCCCGACACTCACGCATCAAGTCCGAAAGCTGAACTTGCATGGACTGAAGCAGGGTCCACTTGGGGTCGGCAGAAACGATAACAGACTGAGGTAAAGTCACAGTCGGGGTCTGTATAGGCAGAACCTTACTCCTCTTGGGCGGAGTACAGTCGACCGATGACAGAGGCGAGTCGGAGCTGAGCCAATGACTACAACCTGGCTGAGCACTCGCTGACTGAACTCTACGTTTAATCGGTCTCGAGACCTGAGACCAACGTTTCTTCCCTGCATGAAGATCAGCGGACGAGAAGACGGGCTCAATCGTCTGCAGGTGGGAGTGACGGTCTAAGGAAGACACGCCCGCAACCACCGAGGATAATTCTGTGCGCCTAACAAGGCCTGTCGAACCCTTAAGCCCTTCGACATTGCTTCTCCCCTGGGCATGGGAGCTTGCAAGAGGTCCCGGACTGGGAGAACGACTGGCTCGCACAGAAAAATCCTCACGCACCACACTGGCACCACTAGCACTTGGCACTGCACAGACACTAGCACTCGTCACAGCACTGGCACTATTTCCACCCACTGCACTCTTGACCTTCAGTTCTTTAACCTCGGCCATCAGAGACTTATGGTCACTTACCACTGATTCTACTTTATCTCCTAAAGCCTGAATAGCACGCAAAACAGTTGACATATCAGGCGGAGGGCACACAGTAGGTTCGGGGGTAGCCACTACAGGGGTAGGAAAAGGTAGGGGATCATGAGGTGAGGAAAACATAGAAGAGTGAGAAGAACTTCTCCTAACTCTAGTTCTCTCTAACTTGGATGAATATTTTAAAAGACGTACAAAATCCAATTCCGAAAGTCCGGCGCACTCCTCACACCGATTTTCTAATAGACAGGGCCTGTCCCTACAGTCAGAACAAGCGGTGTGAGGATCTACCGAGACCTTCGGAATACGCCTATTGCAAGACCTACATCGTCTATGGGAGGGAGCTTGCGAAACGTCAGACATCTTGTTTCAAAGAGTAAGTCAAAGGGTGATCCAAAAACAAGCAAAAATTCATTAACCGTTAATCAGTATTTATATAAAAGCTAACTAGCTAATATAAAAAGGATTCCAGTATGCGACAGCCGTTAATCTAAGAGAATACTTCACCAAATATCCATGAATAAACTCGAAGACCATGAGCGTATCCCAGAACGTCTAGCCGGAAGCACGACAGAGGAATAATTGAGGAGGTGTCAACAACAAATGATTGAGTACCTGGCCACAGGTGGCGCTGGTAAGTACACCCCCTTCTAGTATTGTGATAGCTGGCGTATCCCTCCATAGAATTCTGTCGGGCAACGGAGTTGACAGCTACATGATTATCGGGTAAGTTTAATATTGAAAAACCTGATTTGAATCTAATGAATTGATTTTTTAAATTTCTTTTTAGAAAAAATCATGATTTTTTCAACCATACCATAAGACGTAGCCGTTTCCCTCCTAAAAGAACCATCCTGCTTGTGACTACTTGTAAAGCAGAGCATAGGCCAAAACATAGCCAAGTGAGTTGGAAAAGCTTGTCCCTGAACAGGAAACTTCAGTACTACCAGGAACTTCAGTGAATTACAGTATGCATTTGACAAGAAAATGGAATATACCTACTCCTCTCTGAATGGCAACTCCTACTGACAAGGAAGCTTCCATTAAAAATTTCATAATCAGGAAACTAGTTTTGGCTTGATCCATCCAAAACTGGAGACCATACCTCAAATAACTTTGGGACCAGAAAGACAATAGCAAAACGGGGGGAGGGTACTGGAACTTTTCTAAACCCATCTTTTTTAATAAAGACCAGACTTCTAGTGTAAAGGCAGCAAATTTTTCTGGACCATTGAAATACAAAGGAAACACCACTGTGCATACAAGATGGAGTAGAAAAAGAACCCTGAGAGCCCTGCTCTGGAAATGCATAGCAAGGTCTAAAGTTTGGAGGATATGATAGCCTGAGTATCAAACCAAACTGACACTTAATTTGAACCTGTTTAGCTACTTGTGGTAGATGTTTCTTATCGAATATACTGTAGGTCCTAAATGAGAGGTTGTTATTAAACAATATTTTTGATCATCCATAACACTTTTGCTCAAAAGAATATTGTTGTTTCTTTTTCTAGAGCACTATATTGAATTTCCATGTAACTGCTAAACTTAGTACTGGAATCTGATATAAACAATCTAAATCATCATACAATTTCTTCAAAACTACATATTTTAGAAACAGTTTCAATTTTTCCTAGCTATAAAAACATGAGTCATTTAAATTGGCTAACACTTCTAGTTCTGATTTCTACGACCAAACAATAATAAAAGAAAATGGGCTCTGTTGCACTATGGTTGGTTACCGGAGCAACCCCAATGCTGGGCGCCATGCGCAGCTACGGATAGGCTTTGCTGTAATTCATTGATTGTCATAAGAGCCTCCAATCTCTGATATGGTGCAGCAAACTCTATGGGAGCCCTACACGCCACCAGAACCTGAAAGACTGCCAAAGTGACTCCGAGGGCTCTTTGCTACTGACGCATATTCCCTGGGGACCGAGGCAGGGGTGTAATTGCATGATTGGTGGAAGCCAACGCAACAGTGAGTTTAAGGAAAAAACTAATTTCTCTTCCTTTCCCTCAAAAAGAATAAACCAGACACTGCACAAGAGGCCACACCCAACTCTCAGCACACTCGAGTGATTGCAATCAAACGTGCCCATAGCAAGAAGCACAGAGAGAATGTGGATCTACAGCCAGTTTAAAAAATGGGATGAAAGTCCATCCTCACACATATGAGCGTCTTGCTTCACAATCATAACAATCAACAGCCAGCATTTACTTCAGGAAAGAAAAAGAAAATTAAAAGTTTGATTAAGAGCGTAAAAGTCTGTCTGTACTCTTACACCCCTACCATAGGGATAAAAGAGTACAGTACTACCACCGTAAGTCCTGCATGTAATAGAGAGGGACTAAATAGACAGCTGCTGCTTTGTAGTCTTGCTTTCTAACAAAAAACTATGCCCACTGCCAATAACTGTGGAAACTGCTGCCTTGCAGTTGGACTATTAGTCAAAGGCTACACCCACCGCCAATAACTGTGATTTATGACTGCAAGGGCATGCGATTGTGAGAACCCTCTGACAAATTATTGACCATACCTGATGCTATATGAAGTATGGATGCGGGCAGGGGGGTACCTTGTAAGTGACGCGCGTCAGGATCCCCCTACTGGCGTGATAATTGGACAAGAGGTACCGCAGGGTTCATAACTACGGCCAAAGAAGCTAGTGACAGAATGGAAAATCAGAGCAGGTACTTTGAATATTGGTACACTAACGGGAAGATTAAGGGAGATAGTGGATGTGATGGAGAAGAGTAAGAAAGATGTCTTGTGTCTAAAGAAGATTAGATGGAAAGGAAATTGAATTACAGATATAGGAAATGGTTATAAACTCTATTAGAGTGGGTCAGGAGAGGGAAGAAATGGAATGGGGTCATAATAGGTAATAACCGTAAGAAAAAAGTGGTAGAAGTAATGAGAATAAATGATAGGCTTTTAAAGATCCCAATAATAATAGGGGATCATTTATTATATATAATTTCACCATATGCCCCTCGAATGGGTTGTCAAGAACAAATAAAAGAATTATGTAGAATAGAATTTGAGGTTGCTATTATAACTGAAAGAGGAAGAGAAAACAATCATAGGAGCAGACATGGAAGGTAGAGTGGGGAAGAGAAGGGATCGATATGAGGAGATTGGTAAAAGCCATGGGTTTGTAATTAGAAATGAAGATGGGGAGTATATATTAGAGATGGCTGAGAGTTTTGAATTGGCATTTATGAACACCTAGTTTCAGAAGTTGGATAAGTACATGATAACCTATGAAAATGGAGGAGTAGAAGCCAAATAGATTACACATCTGTTAGAGAAGCAGACAAGAAAAATGTGATTAACTGTAAAGTAATTTTGAGGGAAACTTGTGTTTAACAACATAGACTATAGTCTATTTTTTATAGCGGTGCATATTTGCACCGACTCACAGGGGTGCCCTTTTAGCTCGGAAAGATTCCTGATACCTGATTGGTCGTTAGTATTTTTGTCCGAACACCTTCATTGTTCTCGAATAATTACCAAGTACTGTAATGTGAATCGAAACTTATTTATTAACCTATATTTCTCCATCAGATATATGTTTTGTCAATAAATATATTATAAAGTATCGTCTTGGTAAGTCTAAACTTAATGACACAATCCGCCGAAGTCAACGACAACGGCTTATTTTCGGATGCACACTTTGTAATTTTGTAATTTTTCACATATTTTAACACAAATTGGGATAAATTACACTCAGCATAAGTTAAACATGTTATTATAAACTTTCTTTGAATACAAAAATTTAACCAAAACATGGAATTAATAAAACCCGATATTTTTGAAAACTTATGGGGAGGTAAAAGAACAGCCTGTAGCGGCCTGGCGGGAAAACAATCCCTTCTGACTGTCGTAGACCAATTTTTTTTCTTTCGTAATATAGTTCGGCCTATTCCTTTCAGTTTAAATAGCCTTGCATTGTCTCTCTTTGTATTATTTTGCTTAGTATTTTCCCACATTCCTGTTCCTCACCTAATATCTATCTATTTTCCCTGATATCTCTTCTTTCATATATGGGATATCCGCACTACGATTCCTTATTTCTTATCCTTTGTCGAAAGTGATGGCTTGAAGGGAAGCGCGTGCTAGTCTCATTAAAATAGTGTAGAGGCGGGAATAAAAAAAAATACAATGCTTAATTTCAGGTTTACAGAATAGGTTATACTTGCTACACAACATAAAATTTACGTTGTTATTATTATTTACATACTTACTGACGTAAGGTACAAAACATAAGGAATCGTAGTGCGGATATCACATAGGCCTATATGAAAGAAAGGATATCAGGGAAAATAGATAGATATTAGGTGAGGAACAGGAATGTGGAAAAATACTAAGCAAAATAATACGAAGAGAGACAATGCAAGACTATTTAAACTGAAAGGAATAGGCCGAACTTTATTACGAAAGAAAAAAAAAAAAACTGTGTCTACGAGTCAGAAGGGATTGTTTTCCCGCCAGGCCGCTACAGGCTGTTCTTTTACCTCCCCATAAGTTTTTACAAATATCGGGTTTTATTAATTCCATGTTTTTGGTAAATTCTGGTATTCAAAGAAAGTTTATAATAACATGTTTAACCTATGCTGAGTGTAATTTATCCCAATTTGTGTTAAAATATGTGAAAAATTACAAAATTACAAAGTGTGCATCCGAAAACAAGCTGCTGTCGTTGACTTCGGCGGATTGTGTTATTAAATTTAGACTTACCAAGACGATTCTTTATAATATATTTATTCTTTCTCATTGTTTATTGACAAAACATATATCTGATGGAGAAATATAGGTTAATAAATAAGTTTCAATTCACATTACTTGGTAATTATTCGAGAACAATGAAGGTGTTCGGACAAAAATACTTCCGACCAATCAGGTATCAGGAACCTTTCCGAGCTAAAAGGGCACCCCTGTGAGTCGGTACAAATATGCACCGCTAAAAAAAATAGACTATAGTAGTGATGGCTTTTAAAATGAGAGGTAGAAAACCCAAGAAGAGAAAGAGAAGATCTAAAAATGATATTTTAATTATAAAATAAATTTTTGAATATACTTACCCGGTGAATATATAATAGCTGCTGCTCAGCGGCTCGACAGAAAACACACTCAAAAACTCGCGAGCGATCGCTATGAAGGTTGCGGGTGTGCCCACCAGCGCCAACTATCGGCCAGATACCACTCTTGCATGTAAACAAACCCTTCAATTCTTCTCGTCCCGCTGCGTCTCTATTGGGGAGGAAGGGAGGGCCTTTAATTTATATATTCACCGGGTAAGTATATTCAAAAATTTATTTTATAATTAAAATATCATTTTTAAATATTTAACTTAGCCGGTGAATATATAATAGCTGATTCACACCCAAGGCGGTGGGTAGAGACCAGAGTTAATTAAGTTTACAGCGTATATGCTAAGAGTTTTTGACAGTTATCAATATAACAAAACCAAAATATATAGGTACCTGGTAAGGAAGTTGACTTAGACGATTACTCTGCCTTGTAAGTCTGTCTTCCTCACGGAGCCCAGCGATCCTCTTAGGATGCTGAAAGACTTCCAGGAGCTGAAGTATGAAGGGTTGCAACCCATACTAACAGGACCTCATCAAAACCCCTAATCTGGGCGCTCTCAAGAAATGACTTTGACCACCCGCCAAATCAACCAGGATGCGAAAGGCTTCTTAGCCTTCCGTACAACCCATAAAAAACAATATTAAAAACATTTCAAGAGACAGATTAAAAAGGATATTGGAATTAGGGAAGTGTAGTGGTAGAACCCTCACCCACTACTGCACTCGCTGCAACGAATGGACCCAGTGTGTAGCAGTCCTCGTAAAGAGTCTGGACATCTTTCAAGTAAAATGACGCGAACACTGACTTGCTTCTCCAAAAAGTAGCGTCCATGATACTTTGCAGAGATCTATTTTGCTTGAAGGCCACGGAGGTTGCTATAGCTCTAATTTCGTGCGTCTTAACCTTAAGCAAAGATTGGTCTTCCTCATTCAAGTGGGAATGAGCTTCTCGTATTAAAAATCTGATAAAATATGACAAAGCATTCTTTGACATAGGTAAGGATGGTTTCTTAACCGAACACCATAACGCTTCAGATTTACCTCGTAATGGCTTAGTACGAGCTAAATAGAACTTAAGAGGTCTAACGGGACATAACACTCTTTCCAGTTCGTTGCCTACGATCTCTGATAAGCAAGGAATATCAAAAGATTTAGGCCAAGGACGAGAAGGCAGTTCATTTTTGGCCAGGAAACCAAGTTGAAGAGAACAAGTGGCTTTTTCTGTAGAAAAGCCGATGTTCTTACTGAAGGCCTGAAGTTCACCGACTCTTTTAGCCGAGGCCAAGCACACCAGGAAAAGAGTCTTAAGAGTGAGATCCTTCAGGGAGGCTGAATGTAATGGCTCAAACCTGTCTGACATGAGGAACCTTAGGACCACGTCTGAGTTCCATCCAGGAGTAGCCAAACGACGTTCCTTAGAGGTTTCAAAAGACTTAAGGAGATCTTGTAGATCTTTATTGTTGGAAAGATCTAAGCCTCTATGCCGAAAGACCGAAGCCAACATGCTCCTGTAGCCCTTGATCGTGGTAGCTGAAAGGGAGCGAACTTTTCTCAGGTGTAAGAGAAAATCAGCGATTTGGGCTACAGAGGTACTGGACGAGGATACAGATGCTGATTTGCACCAGTCTCGGAAGACTTCCCACTTCGACTGGTATACTCTAATGGTAGAAGCTCTCCTCGCTCTTGCAATCGCACTGGCTGCCTCCTTCGAAAAGCCTCGAGCTCTAGAGAGTCTTTCGATAGTCTGAAGGCAGTCAGACGAAGAGCGGGGAGGCTTTGGTGTACATTCTTTACGTGGGGCTGACGTAACAGATCTACTCTTAAAGGAAGACTCCTTGGAAAGTCTACCAGCCATCGAAGTACCTCGGTGAACCACTCTCTCGCGGGCCAGAGGGGAGCAACTAACGTCAACCTTGTCCCTTCGTGAGAGGCGAACTTCTGCAGTACCTTGTTGACAATCTTGAATGGTGGGAATGCATATAGGTCCAGATGAGACCAATCTAGAAGAAATGCGTCTATGTGTATTGCTGCTGGGTCCGGGACTGGAGAGCAATAGATTGGAAGTCTCTTGGTCATCGAGGTTGCAAAGAGGTCTATGGTGGGTTGACCCCAAGTCGCCCAAAGACTCTTGCACACGTCCTTGTGGAGGGTCCATTCCGTAGGAATTACCTGACCCCTCCGACTGAGGCAGTCTGCTAAGACGTTCAAGTCGCCCTGGATAAACCTCGTTAACAGGGAGATGCCTCGATCTCTTGACCAAATGAGCAGGTCCCTTGCGATCTCGTACAGCGTCAGGGAGTGGGTGCCTCCTTGCTTGGAAATGTATGCCAAGGCTGTGGTATTGTCGGAGTTGATCTCTACCACTTTGTTTCGAAGGAGACTCTCGAAGTTCATCAAGGCCAGGTGGACTGCCAAAAGCTCCTTGCCGTTGATGTGCATGCTCCTTTGACTTGAGGTCCACAGACCTGAGCATTCCCGACCGTCCAGGGTCGCACCCCAACCCAAATCCGACGCGTCTGAGAATAGTACGTGGTTTGGGTTCTGAACTGCTAGGGAAAGTCCCTCTCTCAGACTGATATTGTCGTTCCACCAATTCAGGCATGCCTTTACTGGTTCGGAGATCGGGATTGAGACCGTCTCTAACGTCTTGTCCTTTTTCCAGTGAAAAGCTAGATGGAACTGGAGAGGTCGAAGGTGTAGCCTTCCTAGAGAGACAAACTGCTCCAGGGATGATAGAGTTCCTACTAGACTCATCCAATTCCTGACTGAGCATCGTTCTCTCTTCAACATCAGTTGGACTTTGAGCAGGGCTTGCTCTATTCGGGGGGCAGACGGAAAAGCCCGAAAAACTGGACTGCGAATCTCCATCCCTAAATACAGTATAGTTTGGGATGGAATCAGCTGGGACTTTTCTAGGTTGACCAAAAGTCCCAATTCCTTGGTCAGATCCAATGTCCAATGAAGATCCTGCAGACAGCGATGACTGGACGAGGCTCTGAGAAGCCAGTCGTCCAAGTACAGGGAGGCTCGGATTCCCGATAAATGGAGGAATTTTGCTACATTCCTCATAAGCCTCGTAAACATGAGAGGAGCAGGACTTAGGCCAAAGCACAGGGCCCGAAACTGGTATACCACATTGTTGAAAACAAACCTCAGAAAAGGTTGGGAATCTGGGTGTATGGGGATGTGGAAGTATGCGTCTCTTAGGTCGAGAGAGACCATCCAGTCTCCCTTTCTGACCACTGCTAAGACTGATTTCGTGGTCTCCATGGTGAACTTTGTCTTCGTAACAAAGACGTTGAGTGCACTGACGTCTAGCACCGGTCTCCAACCTCCTGTCTTCTTCGGTACTAGGAAGAGACGGTTGTAAAACCCCGGTGATTGAAGGTCCGAGACTTTCACCACCACTCCCTTCTCTAGCAAAAGAGACACTTCTAGGTTCAGGGCTTGTCTCTTTGACTCCTCTCGGTACCTGGGAGAGAGGTCGATGGGGGAAGTCGCTAGAGGAGGTTTGCGTACAAATGGAATTTTGTACCCCTCTCTGAGCAACCTCACAGATTGCTGGTCTGCGCCCCTCTTCTCCCAGGCTTGCCAGAAGTTCTTCAGTCTGGCTCCTACTGCTGTCTGAGGCTGCGGGCAGTCAGACTCTGCCACGTGAGGACTTGGCTCCTCTCTTCTTTCCTCTCTTTCCCTCGGCACAAGTACTTCCCCTGCTGGGAGCTCTGCCACGAAAGGGCGGAATAAATCTAGACGCCGGAGTGTCTATCCTAGGTCTTGCAGAAAAGGATGTCGAAGGAGTCCCTTTGCGAGCAGAGGACGCAACCAAGTCATGGGTGTCCTTCTGCACGAGTGAAGAAGCTATATCCTTAACCAATTGTTGCGGGAACAAAAACTTTGATAAGGGAGCAAAGAGCAGTTCAGATCTCTGACAGGGAGTAACTCCTGCCGACAGAAAAGAGCAAAGGGACTCTCGCTTCTTTAGGACTCCCGACGTAAAAGAGGAGGAGAGCTCATTGGAACCATCGCGGATGGCTTTATCCATACAGGACATAATCAGTAAGGAGACATCTCTATCAGCCGATGAGATTTTCCTACTTAAGGCTCCCAAACACCAGTCAAGGAAGTTGAAAACTTCAAAGGCTCTGTAAATGTCTTTCAGCAGATGGTCAAGGTCCGAGGAGGACCAACTAATCTTCGAGCGTCTCATGGCTAGGCGGCGGGGAGAGTCTACAAGGCTTGAGAAGTCGCCCTGGGCAGAGGCAGGGACTCCTAAGCCGAGAACTTCTCCCGTGGCATACCAGACGCTCGATCTAGATGAGAGTTTAGACGGAGGGAAGGCAAAGGCCGTCTTCCCCAAACTCCTCTTGGTTTCCAACCAGTCGCCTAAAAGCAGTAAAGCTCTCTTGGAAGAGCGAGAGAGCACAAGTTTTGTAAAGGCTGGCATGTTAGCAGGTACGCCTAGAACAAACTCAGACGGCGGCGAACGAGGAGCAACAGCGACGAAGTGATCGGGAAACAACTCCTTAAAAATTAACATGACTTTCTTAAAGTCCATTGATGGAGGAACTGTTCTGGGTTCGTCTACATCCGAAGGATGATCATCATGCTGAGGGTCAGCAACGTCCTCATCTGACGGATCCTCATCTGACAACTGCTGAGAAACAAGCAAAGGGGTTGGCAATGCTTGACACGCAGCGTCCACACGCACTGGTGCATTAGTAGCGGACCAGGACGCAACGTCATGTAACTGCTTAACAGTCTGTGAACTGTCAACAACAACAGGTGCGTGAGGACGCTCGGCGTCCACTCGAGACTGTTTTGACTGCCTAGTCTGAGCAGTCAAAACAACTCTAGACTGCGGTGGTTGACGCTCAGCGTCAAAACAAGTCAACTCCAATGGTTGGCGAACGTCCTGAACGTCAACAGGAGCATTAGTAAGAGGCCTAACGTCCAAATGCGGCTGAAAATCAACACGAGACCGCATCGAGTGAGGCTCTACATATCGTGACTGACGTGACTTAGCTACGCCAGCGTCAACAGGACGCACAAAGGTTCGTTTGGGCGGCTGAAGGCCAGGATCTCGATGAGATAAACGGCTAGGCTCAACGTGAACCTTATCGGCAGAATAGTCTTCCATAAGGGAGGCGAGCTTAGTCTGCATGTCCTGCAGTATAACCCATTTAGGGTCCACGGGAATGGGTGCGGTAAACGACGGGGTTAACGTCTGAGACGGCACAACCTTGCCTACACCAAGACTTTCTGAGCCTGTGTAACGTTGCTGCTTAGGCGGCGAGCAGTCATCCGATGACTGCAACGGGTCAGAACTGTCCCAATGACTACATCCAGGACGCTGGACCTGTCCTGAAGGGACCGACTTTCGCTTAAGGGGCCTAGAAACCTTGCTCCACGGTTTCTTATGCGAAAAGCCTTCGGAAGACGAGGAGAAAATGGGCTCTCTCGTCTTATGGTAGGGGCGATCTTGGTGAGATACGCCTGATACCATAGAGGGAACGTCTGTTCGCTGATCAAGGCCTCTCGAACCCATAAGTCGTACGACATTACTTCTCCCCTGGGCTTGGGAGCTTGCAAGAGGTCTCGGACTAGGTGAACGACAGGCACGAACAGACGAACCCTCGGTCGCAACACTGTTCACAACACTTTGCGCACTAATCACTTTCCCACTATTTTCCGCTGTGGCACTCTGACACTTAAGCTCTTTAACGTCAGCCATGAGTTGATTACGATCAGTTGCTAACGCTTCAACTCTTTCCCCCAAGGCATGAATAGCACGTAACATGTCTTGCATAGATGGTTCCTGAGTGCCAGAAGGGGGGTTAGGTACAACCACTACAGGGGAAGGATTAGGTTCAGGGGCATGTGGAGAGGAAAAATCTACTGACCTAGAGGAACTCCTCCTTACCCTATCTCTCTCTAGCCTACGTGCATACTTATCGTATTCGAGCCAATCGAATTCCGAAAGGCCCACGCATTCCTCACACCGATCTCCCAATTGACAGGTTTTACCCCGACAATTGGAACACACAGTATGTGGGTCGAGAGATGCCTTTGGAAGACGCCTATTACAGTCCCTAGCATTACACTTACGAAATCTAGGTACTTGTGAAGGGTCAGCCATTTTGAATTAGTCAAAGAAAGTCCAAAAAACAATCCAAGTCATCAACAATTAAATCTGTCCAATAAAGAATTCAAGAGTTTAAGTTGAGGAAAAACACCTGCACTGCAAAAGCTCAAACCAAAATGAAGTACTTCACCAAATATGTTGAGAAAACTCCAGGTTATACAGCGAGTATTGATACGTCTTGTCGTCAAGGTCGACAGAGAAGAATTGAAAGGTTTGTTTACATGCAGGAGTGGTATCTGGCCGATAGTTGGCGCTGGTGGGCACACCCGCAACCTTCATAGCGATCGCTCGCGAGTTTTTGAGTGTGTTTTCTGTCGAGCCGCTGAGCAGCAGCTATTATATATTCACCGGCTAAGTTAAATATTTAAAATTAAGGTTTGGGACCTTAAAGGAAAAAAGCGTGAGCAATTTAGGAGAATTGTGAGAGAGAGAGAGATGACTGGAGAGGTTAAACTTAAGAGATTGAACATGGTAACAGTGGAAAATATCTGGTTGGGTATGAAAGAAATAAGCGTAGGGGAAACAAAGGAATTAGTGGGAAGACCCAGCGGATATGGTGTGTCAAAAGGAGAAAAGTGGTGGTGGAAGAGAGGTGCAAAAATCCGTTAAAAGAAAATCAAAAGCATTAAAGGACTGGAAAGTAGGAGACACCGGGAGCAGAGGAACAGTACAGAGAAGAGGAAGAAGATTCTAGGAGGAAAGTAGGTATAGCTAATGGAAGAACGGTACAGTAGTTAAATGAAAGGCCAGAAACAAAGCAAGGAGAAAAGGATATCTACGAGATTTCAAACTTGAGGAAAAGGCAAAGACAGGATTTGGGGCAACTGGTACTAGACATCAGTGATAGAGATGGAAATATATTGCATGGGGATGATGACATTAGGAGGATATGGAAAAAATATTATGAGCAACTATTGAATACTGAAAATGAGAAAGTGGAGCTAGAGAAGCACAAAGGGTGGAGGGGCCAGTGATGGAGACAAAGAATACAGAAGTGAATTGGGCATTGAATAAAATGAAGAATGGTAAAGTACCAGGCCCATCAAAGTTTCAAATTGAAATGGTCAAGATACTAGCTACAGAGGGGGATGAATAGATATTGGATTTATTAAGAGCAATATGGGTAGAGGAAATAATGCCTAAAGTCTGGGAGGAGAGTCTAATGGTATCTATATTTACGTAGAAAGGGGAAATCATGGAATGCGGTAACTACAGCGGAATTAAACTAACAGAGCATGGTTTGAAAGTTTTAGAGAGGGTGCTAGATGAGAGATTAAGAGAGATTGTAAAGATTGGGAAACAGCAGTATGGATTCATGAAGGGGAGAGGGACTGTGGATATCTTGCTCATAGTAAGGCAGTTACAGAGAAAAAGGCTAGAGGTAAACAAGAAGCTCTTCTGTGCTTTAGTAGATTTAGAGAAGGTTTATGATAGAATACCCAGAGAAGTGATGTTTTGGTGCTTGAGGAAGAGGAAAGTCCCAGAGAAGTTAGTAAGAATGGTAGAGATGATATACAAAAGAACAACGACAAAAGTAATAACATCTGTTTAAGAAACATAAACCTTTGAAGTTAGTGTTGATTACACCAGGGGTCAGCTTTAAGCCCGTGTTTATTTGTCTTGGTCTTAGATGAGTTAAGTGAAGGGATCAGAAATAAAGAGTTGTGGGATTACTAAATGCAGATGATTTGGTGATTACTGTTCAAAATGAGGAAAAATTAAAGAGAAGGGTGGCAGAGGGGCAAAAAAATTTGGAAAGGGATGGCTTGAGGGTACATTTGGATAAGACTGAAGCTATGGTTAGCAGTAAGGAAGGTAGGGACATGATAGCCATACATGATAGTATAGGAGCAGTTATAAATCAGGTAAAACCATTTAGATAGTTGGGATCTACTATAAATCAGGAGGGAGGATGTAAGACTGAAGTTGAGAATATGATAAAAGCAACACGGGGAAAGTGGAGGGAGGTATCAGGAGTGGTATGTGATAAGAAAATGCCAATCAAGGTAAAAGTCAAGATCTATAGCACAGTAATAACACCACCGTTATTGGAAGGGTATGTGAGAGAAGGAAGTTGAAAGTTAATGTGGGTAAGAGTAAGGTTATGAGATGTACGAGAAGGGAAGGTGGTGCGAGGTTGAATGTCATGTTAAATGGAGTTACTTGAAGAGGTGGATCAGTTTAAGTACTTGGAGTCTGTTGTTGCAGCAAATGGTTGAGTGGAAGCAGATGTACGTCAGAGAGTGAGTGAAGGATGCAAAGTGTTGCAGCCAATGAAGGGAGTGGTATAGAATATAGGGTTGGGTATGAATGTAAAGAGAGTTCTGTATGAGAAAGTGATTGTACCAACTGTGATGTATGGATTAGAGTTGTGGGGAATGAAAGTGACGGAGAGACAGAAATTGAATGTGTTTGAGATGGAGTGTATGAGGAGTATGGCTGGTGTATCTCGAGTAGATAGGGTTAGGAACGAAGTAGTGAGGGTGAGAACGGGTGTAAGAAATGAGTTAGCAGCTAGAGTGGATATGAATGTGTTGAGGTGGTTTGGCCATGTTGAGAGAATGGAAAATGGCTGTCTGCTAAAGAAGGTGATGAATACAAGAGTTGATGGGAGAAGTACAAGAGGAAGGCCAAGGTTTGGGTGGATGGATGGAGTGAAGAAAGGTCTAGGTGATAGGAGGATAGATGTAAGCGAGGCAAGAGAGCGTGCTAGAAATAGGAATGAATGATGAACGATTGTGACGCAGTTCCGGTAGGCCCTGCTGCTTCCTCCAGTCACCTTGGATGACAGCGGAGGTAGCAGCAGTAGGGGATTCAGTGTTATGAAGCTTCATCTGTGGTGGATAATGGGGGAGGGTGGGCTGTGGCACCCTATTAGTACCAGCCAAACTCAGTTGAGTCCCTTGTCAGGCTGGGAGGAGCACAGAGAGGAAAGATCTCCTTTTTTTTTCATTTGTTTGATGTTGGCTACCCCCAAAAAATTGGGGGAAGTCCCTTGGTATAGGGGTTAATGTATGGATCAGAAGCTTTGCCTTTAAGACGAAAAGAGGAAACAAAGCTTGAGAGAACACATATGATAATGCTAAGGTAGATTATGGGAATATCACTGTTTGCAAGATTGGAAAATGATGAAATAAGAATGGTAGGTGTAGTAAAGATTACAGAAATGATAATAGTGTCACGACTGAGATGGTATGGGCATGTGTTGAAGATGGATGGTGGATAGGGAGTGAGGAAGGCTTGGGAGGAATCTGTTAGGGGGAGAATATCAAGAGGGAGTCAGAGAATTATATAGCGAATAAGGTGAAAGATTATATGGAGAGAAGAGGATGCCTTTCATAAAAGGCATTGGAGAGGGCGCATCAGGCAATCGACCCCTTAAAGTAAGGATAACGCTGGGGAAGAAGAAGAAGAGTACATCTGTACTCGGTGCAGTTAAAAACATGAGTGAAAAGCTTTTGGCAGTGGGGCCTCCTCCTCCTCCTCCTCCTCCTCCTCCTCCTCCTCCTCCTCCTCCTCCTCCTCCTCCTCCTCCTCCTCCTCCTCCTCCTCCTCCTCAAGATGATTGAATATTTTTGACAATATATTTGGATCTTTTCTAAAATGAGTAGGATCTAATTTGATGGAAATAAAAGTGTTTTAAAATGAAGACTCCCATTAAGGATAGCTAGTTTTTCTGTAATCAGAAGCATCCTCTTATTTTTACATTATACCATTCTATCTTCATAGGGAAGAGCACATTCATCACACTCAGAGTACTCTGCACAGTGGACTGGGTACAGATATATATCTGACACAAAGAATGCGGGTCCAAAGTTGTAGGTAAATGACTACTTGACTTGGATCTGAAACAATAACATGCTCTAACAAATTTCAGAAACACCTGATAATATCTGAGAAATACAAATCAAAATAAACCAAACCATTACATGTAAAGTTGTGGTCCAAAAAATCAAAACACCAAAAATGTTATTTTCATTAGTAAAATAAATTTTTGAATATACTTACCCGATGATCATGTAGCTGTCAACTCTGTTGCCCGACAGAAATCTACGGTCGGGATACGCCAGCGATCGCTATACAGGTGGGGGTGTACACAACAGCGCCATCTGTGAGTAGGTACTCAAGTACTTCTTGTCAACAAGAACTCAATTTTCTCCTCGGTCCACTGGTTCTCTATGGGGAGGAAGGGCGGGTCCTTAAATTCATGATCATCGGGTAAGTATATTCAAAAATTTATTTTACTAATGAAAATAACATTTTTCAATAATAATCTTACCCGATGATCATGTAGCTGATTCACACCCAGGGTGGTGGGTGGAGACCAGCATACATGTTAACAAAGAAGCTAAGTATCCCGTATCTTATTTTAGCCGTTATTCAAAATAACAAACATAAAATAAATAAGTACCTGGTAAGGAAGTCGACTTGAACCATTACTCTGCCTTTTTAAGTACGTCTTCCTTACTGAGCCTAGCGATCCTCTTAGGATGCTGAGCGACTCCTAGGTGCTGAAGTATGAAGGGGTGCAACCCATACTAAAGGACCTCATCACAACCTCTAATCTAGGCGCTTCTCAAGAAAGAATTTGACCACCCGCCAAATCAACCAGGATGCGGAAGGCTTCTTAGCCTTCCGGACAACCCAGAAATATTTCAAGAGAAAGATTAAAAAGGTTCTGGAATTAGGGAATTGTAGTGGTGGAGCCCCCACCGCTACTGCACTCGTTGCTACGAATGGTCCCAGAGTGTAGCAGTTCTCGTAAAGAGACTGGACATTCTTAAGATAAAAGACGCGAACACTGATTAGCTTTTCCAAAAGGTTGCGTCGAAAATATTTTGCAGAGATCTATTTTATTAAAAGGTCACGGAAGTTGTGATAGCTCTAACTTCGTGTGTCCTAACCTTCAGCCAAGCTTGGTCTTCCTCATTCAGAAGGGAATGAGCTTCTCGTATTAACAGTCTGAAAATAATAGGATAAAGAATTCTCTGACATAGGCAAAGATGAATTCTTAACTGAACACTATAAAGCTTCAGACGGGCCTCGTAAAGGTTTTTAAAATAGAACTTAAGAGCTCTACAGGACATAATACTCTTTCTAGTTCATTTCCAACCATATCGATAAGTTTGGAATAACGAACGATATTGGTCAAGGCCGAGAAGGCAGCTCGTGTTTGGCTAGAAAACCAAGATGTAGAACATGTAGCCGTTTCGGATGAAAATCCGATGTTCTTGCTGAAGGCATGAATCTCACTGACTCTTTTAGCTGGTAAAGCATATCAGGAAAAGAGTCTTAAAGGTGAGATCTTTCAGGGAGGCTGATTGAAGTGGTTCGAACCTGTCTAACATAAGGAATCTTAGAACCACGTCTAAATTCCAACCAGGTGTAACCAAACGACGCTCCTTCGTGGTCTCAAAAGACTTAAGGAGGTCCTGTAGATCTTTATTGTTAAAAAGATCTAAGCCTCTGTGACGGAAGACTGATGCCAACATGCTTCTGTAACCCTTGAAAGTGGGAGCTGAAAGAGATTGCTCTTTTCTCAGATATAAGAGGAAGTCAGCTATTTGAGTTACAGAGGTACTGGTCGAGGATACGGATACTGACTTGCACCAGTTTAGGAAGATTCCCCACTTCGATTGGTAGACTCTAAGGGTGGATGTTCTCCTTGCTCTAACAATCGCTCTGGTTGCCTCCTTCGAAAAACCTCTAGTTCTCGAGAGTCTTTCGATACTCTGAAGGCAGTGAGACGAAGAGCGTGGAGGCCTTGGAGTACCTTCTTACGCGTGGCAGACGTAGCAGGTCCACCCTTAGGGGAAGAGTTCTGGGAACGTCTACTAGCCATCGAAGTACCTCGGTAAGTTATTCTCTCGCGGGCCAGAGGGAAGCAACTAGTGTCAACTTTGTCCCAACGTGAGAGGCGAACTTCTGCAGTACCTTGTTGACAATCTAGAACGGAGGGTATGCATATAGATCTAGATGAGACTAATCTAGTAGAAAGGCATCTAAAAGAACCACTGCTGGGTCCGGGATAGGTGAGCAAAGTATTGAGAGCCTCTTGGACATCGAGGTTGCGAAGAGATCTATGGTTGGCTGGCCCCAGGTGACCCAAAGTCTCTTGCATACATCTCTGTGGAGGGTCCAATATGTTGGAATTATTGTCCCTTCCTACTGAGACAAACTGCTAAGACATTCAAGTTGCCTTGGAAGAAATTTGTTACTAGTGAAAAGTCTAGACCTGTTGAACAGGAGAGGAGGTCACTAGCGAACTCGCACCATGTCAGAGAGTAGGTCCCTCCTTGCTAGGAGATGAACATCAAAGCAGGGAGTTGTCCGTGTTGACCTCCATTACTTTGTCTTGAAGGAGAGACCTGAAGCTTTTCCAGGTCAGACGTACTGCCAGAAGCTTCTTGCAGTTAAAATGCATTGTCCTTTGACGCGAGTTCCATAATCCCGAGCATTCCCTACCGCCTAAGGTCGCACCCCAGCCTACGTCCGATGCGTCTGAGAAGAGAACGTGGTTGGGAGTCTGAACAGTCAGGGGAAGACCCTATAAAAGGTTGATAAAGTCCTTTCCTCAGGTTAGACCAGACTTATCTTTCGGAAACCGGGATCGAGACCGCTTCTAGCGTCTTGTCCTTTTCCAGTGAAGAGCTAGATGAAACCGAAGAGGACGGAGGTGTAGTCTTCCAAGTGACACCAATTGCACCACGGATGACAGTGTCCTAACCAGACTCATCCACAGCCTGACAGGGCCGTATTCCTTCTTCAGCATCTTCTGGATGGATAGCAGGGCTGGGGATTGATCTTCTTGTTCAGCCATGTCCTCATTAGAGGGTTCCTCATCCGAAACTGATGAGGAAACGGCAACGGAGTGGGCAACGTCTGACTCGCTGAATCCGGTCGCACTGGTGGATGCGTGACGGAGCCGGACACAAGATCATGGTACTGCTGCACAGTCTGTGAACTGTCAACCATGGGGAAGCGAGGAAGTACAGCGACAACCCGAAACTGTCTAGACTGTCTGGGTAGTACAGACAACCCCTTATCGGGTTGCTGAGGTTGCCGCACTGCGTCACAACAAGTCACCTCTGCTGGTTGTTGAACGTCTTCCCAGTGACACACTGAACGTCCACAACCACCTCCGAGAGTAGCATAACATCAACGTGCGACTGGCAACCCACACTGGGTCGCACCGGTGGAGGAACCATCTCAACTGGCGGACGTGAGTAGGATACCTCAGCGTCAACAGGGCGTACAACCAACCGGTAGGAAGGTCGTTGGCAAGAAGGGTCTTCTCCGTAAAAAATCCTCTATCAAGGACTAAGCTTGGACTGCATGTCTTGCAACAAAGCCCAAGGTCTATGGGAGCAGGTGTGGCAACAGACGGGGTTAGCGACTGAAGCGGAACCATTTACCCTCCCTGGAAGCATGTTATGCTTAAATAAAAGTCCATAGGAGGCTAAGCAGCTTAAGGCTCCTCTCCAAATGACAGAGTCCTCAAGGGAATATCAGAAGGAGGGAGAACAGCACTTTCTCATCTACAGGAACCATATCCGAGAAAAGCTAGGTTCTCTCAGTGAGGGTTTCACTGGTGCAAAAGCAGCAGACCAGAAGGCAACGTTATGAAACTGCTTGACAGTCTGTGAACTGTCAAAAACTGAACTGTCAACCACAACAGGAGCGTGAGGACATACAGCACTGGTGTATAAGTAGCAGACCAGAAGGCAACGTCATGTAACTGTTTGACAGTCTGTGAGTTGGCAACAACCAAAGTTGTGTGGGGAAGCCTCAACTCCTGACTGACTAGTTTGCTGCGGGTGAGTGGCGGTAACCACAGTGTGTTGCGGAGGCTAACACACCGTGTCAAAACACGGCAGCTTGTGGTAGCTCACGCACGGCAACGGAGTGCTCTGTGTGTGGGAGTCATCATACATCTGGCAGGGTTGACTGTGCATGGGTGGAGGAGCTCTCACAACAAGAGTGTGAGAGCAGGAAGCCATGCCGGGCGCACAACCGTGGGAGGTGTAGGCCCACGGGTGCATCGTCAACCTTCTCCGCAGTCGGAGTGTGGGAGCTGGCAACAACAAAAGCAGAGTGCTGGTGCGTGGGAGGGGCTGCGGTGGGTTGAGGAGCATGCGGTATGGTATGTGGAGCATGCTGTAAGGTATGCGGCTCATGCTGCATGGTATGCGGAGCATGCTGTAAGGTATGCAGAGCATGCTGCATGGGCTGCGGAGAATGCCGCATAGTGCTGGAACCCGGCAGCTCTACAGAACCTTCCCACTGCTGATGCGGTAGCTCACGCATGTTAGCAGATGGTGCAGCAAGAACATGCGTCTGGCAGGGTGGACTGCGCATCGGTGGTGGAGCTCTCACAGGTGGAGTGTGGGAGCAGGCAGCCGCAGTATCTGCTGAGCGCACAACCTCGGCGGGTTGTAGGTTAACAGGTGCATTGTCAACCTTCCAGCACGATACTCCTGCATGAAGGAGCAAGCTGAGACTGTATAGTCTGCAGCATGGACCACTAGGGTCTATGAAAGACAACAACAAACGGAGCTACTGTCCGTTGTGACTGAGGGTCTAAAACAGCTGGTGCGGCAACAGACGGAGTTACTGCCTGTTGCGGTACCACCTTGCCTCTCTTGGGAGGTGTGCAGTTGTCGTACTGCAGCGAGTCCGAACTGACCCAGTGGCTACACCTAGGCCGTTGGACTTGCGCGGAAGGGACCGACTTGCACTTAAAAGCTGCAAGATTTGGTCCATGGTTTCTGCGAGAAACCTCTTCCGCAGACGAGGAATAAATGGGCTCTCTCGTCTTTGTGTGGGTGGGGTGATCACGTCGGCAACGTGTGTAGATACACCCGAAACCACGGAGGGAAACGTTTGTTCGTCGATCAAGACCTGTGGAACCCATAAGTCCTTCGACATTACTTCTCCCCTGGGCTTGGGAGCTTGTAAGAGGTATCGGACAAGGTGAACAACTGGCACGAACAAACGAACCCTCGAACGCAACACTGTAACACTTTGCGCATATCACTTTATCACTTTTGATTTTCTGTTTGCACTTATTTCACTGAACTCGAAACTTTAAGTGGTTTGTACCTGAAACACGCAATCCTATCCTTCATTAAAAGGTAGTAATTGCGAAAACAGTTTTACAATGTAACAGAAAAACATAATGAAAGATAAAGAATTCAGTGGCTGGAAAAGAGACTAAACACTAGATCAAATAAACTACGTTTAAAATCTCTCACCGCATAAAGCCTGGGAACAAAAATAAAACTCTAGAAACGTTTTACCTTCTTCCCCTATAGCGACTAGGGAGAAGAGTAAAAAACGAGAACAACGTTACCCGTTTGAACGAAACGTTTATCCTCCTCTCTCTCCCTCCGTCTCTATCTCTCTCTCTCTCTCTCTTGACTTAGAACCTGAGAGATGAGCCCAATTATATATCGTTAAAACATATTATTTGTTAAAGGAAAAAAACTGAAAGGTTTCCCAAATAAAAAGTTCCTTTATTAGAATTAAAACCATTTAAGCTAAGAAAGAATGAACGAAACGCTAGAATCGGTTTACTCTTACTGCAACGTGAAACCGTGAAATACTCTCTCTCTATCGTAACGATAGAGCGCAAGTTGAACGTTCTGAACGTCAACAACTGCGGAGACTAAACTAAACGTTAGTTCAACTTTGAAAACAGTACGAGACTATCAAAGAAATTCTTTCAAAAACATTAAAATTAAAATAGCATAAATTCTTAACAGGAAAAACGATATGACGGGCTCAATGTTAATTAACTTCGGTTCCAAGTAAGGACCGCCTACTATTAGGAAAGGTCGCATATAAACAAACATAAAAATTAATTTTTATAAGTTTATAATAAATGGAAAGTTAATCGAAGAGGCCTATAAATGGCGGAGAGATATAAAATAAATCTATAACTTTGTAAAGCAAAATTACCAAAAACCTAAACACACTTCCGTCTAAGGGAAGGGTGGGTCATTTAAAGTGAAAGAGAGTCTATACTCTCTTCGACACCAACACTTCCGTCTAAGGGAAGGGTCGGCCATTTAAAAGTGAAAGAGAGTCCATACTCTCTTCGTCACCAAAATAAAATCTATCCAAAACGAGTTCAAGTTTTGAAATGAAGATAAAACCCCTGCATAGCGAAAGCTCAAAACTGGAATAGTGTACTTCACCAAAAAGTTGTGAAAACAAATCCAGTTAGGGACGGCGTATTAGTAGGTCTTGCCGGTGGCACGACAGAGGAAAAATTGAGTTCTTGTTGACAAGAAGTACTTGAGTACCTACTCACAGATGGCGCTGTTGTGTACACCCCCACCTGTATAGCGATCGCTGGCGTATCCCGACCGTAGATTTCTGTCGGGCAACAGAGTTGACAGCTACATGATCATCGGGTAAGATTAATATTGAAAATATGGTGTTCAGGTAAACACAGCCATGTGTTAATGATAGCCTCTACAATTAGATTCAGGATGTCTTGGTGTTACAAGTAGAATAGTTTGGAATCCACAAGGGTAGCCAACATTTTTCAATGCAAGATCTAGTAGGATGAGGAATGGGAAGGATTGGTTATGGTTGTTTCTTCTCATAATCTAGAGGCCAAAAAACGCTCACTTTACAACATTAGCAATGTCAGTCCTGGGTAAGATTCATCAAAATAATAACTACCACAATGAGGTGGAAAAAATATTGTCCACAAAAAAGAAATATGAGATTTACAACTAATTCTCATTCATATAAATAATACACAAACTTGAATCAAACACCTCTATTCAGAATATATCACCATGTAACTTAAAATCCACAGTATGTACACTTACAGAAAATCAAAATACTATACAGTACTGTACTTTATTGCAGCCTTTATTCTGAAAAATTGCTTGAAACTACAGTAAAGTAGTATCATAAAACTGTACTGTACCATACCTTTCTTCTTCAGATATATGTGATTGACTTTGGGCCCTTCTTTCACGTTCTTCTAGATCTGATTTGAGCTTTTGCGTCTTGGCATCACACTCTTGAGCTCTGAGTTTGGAAGCTTTCCGTGCTTTCAAAACCTTGTTGTAAGCTTTCCGTGCTCCTGTAAAATAACCATTGAATGTGAATAAATTTATAAACACTGCCTTCTACAATGCTGCCATGTCTTTGATTTCTTGTAGACTTGGGTAGATAAAATCACATAGTATAACAGTTTAGTACAGCATAGTATTCAGTTACAAGTTTAAGTCAGAGTTTATTGAAGAATACAGAGCACAATGTGACTAAAACAGAAAATGTTAAAATTAAGAGGTATTTTTTCCCAGCTATACAAATATGACAAATTTGGAAATAATTTGTATTATTCCTAACTAGAACAAACTTGTAGTTATTTATATGGATATTCTTTCTGCTAAGCTGGAACGTAGCCATTAGACTTTTAATGCATAGTGACAACCCTACCTAACCACAGTAGTGGGTAGGTAGGGGGTGGCTGGGGGGTACCCAGCCACCTATATCTACTCACAGCTCGGTGAGCTACATCACATTTTGATTGAAGGCAGGACTTATCAGGGGACAGGTGATGGCAAGTCAATTTATATAAATACAGTGAACCCTCGTTTATCGCGGTAGATAGGTTCCAGACGCGGCCGCGATAGGTGAAAATCCGCGAAGTAGTGACACCATATTTACCTATTTATTCAACATGTATATTCAGACTTTTAAAACCTTCCCTTGTACGTAGTACTGTTAACAAACTACCCTTTAATGTACAGAACACTTAATGCATGTACTACAGTACCCTAAACTAAAACAGGCACAAATATTAAAGGCAATTTTATATCATGCGTTTCCTAAACACGCTAAAAAGCACGTTAAAAAATGGCAACCAATGTTTTGTTTACATTTATCTCTGATCATAATGAAGAAACAAACTGGAGGTAGAGCTTTGCCTATTACCAAGACATATTTCCCATACTATTCCCTTAGAACTACATCACATCTTCCTACTTTAGATATATATATATATATATATATATATATATATATATATATATATATATATATATATATATATATATATATATATATTTATATGTATACACATATATATACCTACATATATACATACATACATATATACATAAATACATGCATACATATATATATATATATATATATGTTACTGTATATATATGGGTTATGGAAAAAATCCGCGAAGTGGTGAATCCGAGATGGTTGAACCGCGAAGTAGCGAGGGTTCACTGTAACTAGAGGTTTATATTAGTTAGGAAAAATAAAAATTATTTCCAAATTTGTTCATTAACCAACCTTTCATCATCTACATGGATGACTCACGCTCCACATCTTTATTTTCCACAATTGATGATATAATGTTGCCCCTTGTGTTTGCTAAAACATCGCCTCATAGAGGATGTCTACCATTAAAATCCCCCAACAAGAGAAAAGGTTGAGGGAGTTGTTGAATCACCTCTACTAAATCATTATAAGAGATGTCATTAGGAGGCAAATAACATGAGCCAATTGTGTATTTTCTCCCTAAATCAATTTGTACAACCACTGCCTGTAGAGAGGTACAAATGGGTAAAGATATTTGGGGAACATCTCGCCAAACATATGTAAGTCTTCCGCCATGGCTCCCTGTTTGTTGATCATATGGTGTCCTGTAGCTAACATACTCTTGAGGACATGGAGTATTAGCATCAAGCTTGCTCTCCTGTAGACATACAAATATAGGAGAGTGCTTATGAATGGGGAGCTTGAGTTCTTCTTCATATTTGGCCCTTAAACCCTGACAATTCCATTGCAAAATGGAGGCGAAGACATCTTAGATGAGGTCTTCCCATTGGCAGTTTTTTATTTAACAATATTTCTTGTAGGCTTCTTTAGTGAGGGTCTTGATAAGTTAGGTTTTACATTAGCCTTTCCAATGTTCTTTTTACCTTATTCTGGGGGGGGGGGGGATGGTGGACCTCAACTTGAATTTTTTATTTTTCGAGTAGTTTTCTTGTTGATCTGAAATATCAACAAACAGAACATCATATTTATTTGATGTTATAACTTTGGTGTTTTTAATGGATTGGGATGAGAGAGATGGAGGTCTCTCTCTTTTCCTATTAAGAGGTGGTGATTTATCAGGTTTTAGTGTTTCTCCCACTACAGGTGCACCTGATAACTTTGTTTTATGTGAAACCTCCATAAAATCAGGCAAAGATATAGCCTGAGAGAGGTTAGTATTATCCTTTGTAATGGGGGATAAAGGTTTAATAGAGGTGGACAAAGCCTTAGGAGGTGATAGTCTTGCCCTATCATGCAGCTTTTTTTAAAAGATGGCAATTTTCTTTTTTGTGGAATACTGGCAGTAATAAGTGAATTGTATGTCACATGCCTCATTTCTCCCCCAGATTTCAATGACTTTGCATAGCTTGTTGATTTACTCAATAGCCCCTTGGCATGCCCCGCACTTATATATTTGATACTGGATTTATTGAGGGCAACCTCTTCTAGCTTATATTGCAGGTAGCTCCTATCAGTAGATTTATGATTCAAATTGCACTTTAAACAATTGGCCTCTAGTAAACATTCTCTATGATAAACATTGGAGCAGTACTACTCATTTTTTCATTCTTGCAAACTTTAGAAGGATGCCCATATCTAAAGAAATTAAAACATTGCAGTGGCTTCTGCTTAGGATTTCAAACTTTCATCCGTTCATATTCTATGTAAATGTGGAAAAGCAAATCAGAATCCTGGAAAGTCAGGATAATCATTGATGTTCCAGGGACTTTATACACTTTCCACATAGTTAAAGGACACATGGCCAGTATCTCTTCTTCTGTAAACTCATACAAGTCTATTGAAAACTGCTCCCCTTCCATAACCAAGGCTTAGATGGGGTTTCACATCCAACCTTATGTCATCATTCTCTGTCTTTAAATTGCAGAGTATAATAGATTGTGTTTCTGATTTGGCACTTATGAGGAAACTATTCTTTCCAAAACGAGAAATAACTCCCAGTGCGATGGTACCTACTTCCTTTTGAAGAAATTTACGTATCTTAAAATAATCTCCTGCAATCCCTTTTAACTGAGCAATAAGCCACTTTGGTGGTGTTGACTTTCTCTGGGAGGGTACAACCACATCTATATCTCTATCAATCGAATCTGCAGGTTTGTATATATCTTGATCCTTAGGTACCCATTGCAAAGAACACCCTTGATGTTCAAATTATTGATTTTAATATTCATATATCACTGATTGCATTGAATGCTTCATCATGATTATCAAATGATATCCATGAATCTCATTTGTAATCTTCAAGCCTCATTCAAATTTCTTTGCTATTACCATAACATAGAACTGATTTATACAGCACATCATAATTAGTTTATATGGGAATTTGAGTGACATGAAGGATTTGCAAATTCACTATATCACCTAAATTACTTGGTTTTTGATCTTCCATAAAATAGTCCTTTAGTGTTTCAAGGTCGTCAACAAAGGAGTTAGTTTTTAAAGATGAAGCAAGCTGGGTTATGCACCTCTTATCAGAGGATGTCAGTCCTCCTATCCCATGTGGCCCAACACGAGAAGAGGCTTTAGCGGGAACCAGTCATCTATTAGAGAAGGGGTGCCTCTCTTTAGGTAGGTGTACACTGGTCAGTAGGGGTAGTTAGCCCTCCCATTGATAACTCCAATGCCTGGCGTTACCCATTACCCGTAAATATGGGTGACTTAAAACCGGATCAATGGAGCCTGACTCTTAACAGACTTAGTCTCCAGCCAATGGAGTCTGCCAGAGGGTGATGGCATCTAAATTTGTACAGGTTGAGATGGCATGCCATCCATCCCACACAGCACCAAATCCCAAGAAGTAGCCAAACTATAATCAAACACGCCAAAGTCGTCAACAAGTTCATGTCCAAGAGGAGAAGATGAGAGAATAAAAGAAATAACCAAAGGGAAACAAGAAATAGCTGACTAATTTAGTTGGATCAACAATTGGGCACCAAGCTCCAGTTAAAAACAGTTCTCACTGTTCATCAGAGCCCAGCTGCTAATCCCTAAGGGCCCCATCCTCATCAAGGCTTCAGCATCTTGGAGAGTGGATGGTTAACCCTTGCTAAAAGTCTTGTGATTAATTTTTCAGCTTTGCCAAAAGTAATATACCCTATAAATAGCTACAGGTTTGTATCGTTACGAAAAATACAAATTACTTCCAAATTTGTCATTTTTGTAGGCTAAGGTGGAACACCATCACTGGCTTCATGAGCTCCTGTTTGACCCAGTACCTCAACCCTCTCAACAGTCTTGGCACATGCTCTATGGGACATCTTGGAAAGACAGAAAGAGACTGTTTTTTTTATTTCTCTTTCTTGGTTCTGCCAGTGTTAAGGAAGAGTCGTTGACACTCAAGACTAAGATGTTGATTACTCTTCAGGTAGCACTTCAAAGCCCTTATAGGACACAAAAGAATCTACTCTCAATTACCACAAGATATTTCACGTAAAGAGGGGATGGAGAAGATCTTGAACGTGGATTCGTGTGTCAACAGGTTCATGGCTTTGTCCATGAACTCTAGCACAAATGTAAAAGAGACCTTCAACCCTCAACATGGGTTATTATATGAGAGAGACTGTGCAGCTCGCATACTCTCTTCATCGATGCTAAGGCTAGCAAAAAACAGTCTTGAAAATCAGACATCTGCCTGACAACCTTCTCAAAACTTCACATGGGATACGTGGAGGGGACTCGAGAATATGGGTCTGGTTCCACTCTTAGGACCTGAGGTCCTAGGGTGGGTAAGACTGCTTGAAGCTCCTCATGAGTAACAACTCCCCCAAGAAAAACAGGACTTTGCCTTTCAGACGAAAGATTGTGCTCAAGGCTGAGTAGTAGCCTTTCACAGTCATGAGTGAGATACCCTTCTCTTAGCAATGGTAGACAAAGGAGTCTACAATCTGTGCTAGAGATGCTCCAACCACAGAAATAACCATTCTATGTCACCAATTGCAGAAGATGGCCCACTTTTCCAGGTAGAAAATTGCAGAGGACCATTGGAGGTAGTCATACATCTCTTGTGTAGTCCTTTGCAAAAAGCCAGGAGGAGATGCTGGATATTCTCCAACTGCGAAGTGTAAGCGACTTCACGGATTAATGATACCTTTGGAGATGGGGCTGAAAGAGAAGTGTGTTCCATGTACTTCTCTTGGGACCTCAAATAGATATGCTGACAGATTGGGATATCATTTGACTTGTGGCCATCTGGGAGCCACCAGGATCATCCTGAGGCCTAGGGTGATCAAAACTCGGCTGATCAGCTGGCAAATCAAGCTGAACGGAGAAAAAGAATAGATGTCCAGGTTATTCTACGGGTGTTGAAAGACTTCCTCAAAAACTCCCCATAGGTCTGAAATGGGGGGGGGGGGAAAACACAGGGAGATTTCTGTTTACCAGTGCGGCGAACAGGTTGATTCCTGGTTATCTCTCCAAGGCATGAAGCCTCTCTGCTAAGCAAAGATATAAAGACAACTCCAATCCTACAACCTGCTTTTGGGAAACTATCTGCTAATAAATTCCACTTGCCTCAAATGTATCTGCCTAACAGCTCCGCAAACAGGTATGCTGCCCATATGTGCATCTGCTTTGTCAACTTGCAGAGGGAGTAACACTACGCCCCCTTGCTAGTGACTTAAACTACTACATTGATGTTATTGCTCATCAACAATCAACTGTCTCCTCAAACGTTTATGGAATGATTGCAGAGCTATAGATGCAGCTTGAACTTCGAGCACGATGTACAGATGTTTCTCATCTGCTGATCTCACACTTGATGCAACCAAATTGGCCAGGTGAAAGTTCCACTCCTTCAATGCATTTGAGAACAGTTGCATGTTCAAAGTTAGGGAGTGGAGTTGGACTCTATTGGTAAAGTTTTTTCACTCAGCCACCAGGTAAGATCAGCACTGGTACAGACTGGCTCGGAGGATACCTAGAGGCTGACCAGTGATACTTCAAATGCTACTAAAGGGATGTCTGGAGGAGGAGCCGTGTGGAAAGTTTCTCCAACGAGGAAAGGTGACCAAGAAGACTTTGCCCTAAGGCTAAGCTGTACGTATTATCTTGGACAGAAATAGCTGCGCTACCTATCAGACCTTGTTGATGCAATTGTCTGATGAAAAGACTCTAGCTAATAATGTGTTCATCAGCATGCACAGATACTTCAACCTCTGCTTGGGTAGGAGATTCAACTTCTCCCCATTTTTCGTAATCTCCAGATCGTGATGAAAGGCGAGAAGATGCTCTTGATCCTTTAGCAACTACCTCTTCGAGGAGGCAATGAGCAAATGTAACAGGTACAGGGGTAACGGGCATGGAGGTGAACGCCACAGAGCAACCATCACAGGGGTGATGGGTATCAGGGCAACACACAACAGGTTACTCCAGCTACAGAGCTTTCCTACACCCTTTCGGCTTCGGCACTTTGACTGCCACAAGGGCAGGAACCTTTTAAGTGCAATTTTTAGCAGCTTTTTTTAGCTCTGGTCACACTGCAGGGCTCACCACCAGGATCCCTGGCATTGTGGTCACCAATAAGATCACTGGGGTCACCACTGGGCTTACTGACAATAGGAATACTGGAGGCCAATTAGCCTTAGCTACCAGCTCCCTCAAAAAAGACTTGTTGGTAGAGGTCTGTATAGCTTCAGGAGAGCTTCCATAGTAAGTGTCCATCCTTTCACCAGCATGTGAATTCCTGCTTAGTTTCATCATTAATATGAGGCAAATATCAACCATTCAAACTAAAATATATTAGAAAATTTACATCTGCACTCATTGCAGCTGAAGACAAGCGTGAAGGGTGTTTAACTTATCCGAGTTTTCCATCGGCCGTTAATTACCTTGTTACAGATTCCTACAACCGTTTCCTGTTCCACTGAAGACATACCCTTTTTAAAAGGAATAAAAGTTTCTATATGCATAACAAAATGTATGTTTCTTATCATACAGTCCCTTTGTTTGTTTTTACCTACTGTATTCTAAAACCTAAGACGTGCTGGAAAACATGCAGTAAGTTCAACTAGGAGATCTACAGAAGTAAAATAACAAACAATATTTAAGTAAGAAAGATAAAAATGAAAGAAAGTATACATAAAACATTCCACCTTTTCAAAATGCATACATATTTTTCTTCTTACTTGCCTGGATCAAGTAATATTTCAAGGATTTTCTTTAGTCTATCAAACTCTTTGGCTGCATCAGGGTTGTCTGGATTCTTATCTGGATGGCATTTAAGGGCTTTCTTCCGGTATGATTTTTTTATCTGGAAAAGAATGTAAGAATTTAAATCAATCCTAAGAGGATTCTTACAATTTAGAAAATTTATTCTATCTACAATTTCAGACAGTAATAAGACTAAGATTTAAAACATGACAAATTTAAAGTAATTTGTTTTTTCCTAATGATACAAACATGAAAAATCCGGAGGTAATCTGTATTTTTTCTAATGATACAAACCTAAGCTATTCATAGGGGTATACTTTCGGCGAAAGCGGAAAGGAAGAGACATTAAAATTTTAGCTAGGATTAACTACCCATCCCACTAGTTAGCAGGGGGTAGGGGGGTAGCTTGCTACCCTTCCCACTCACACACCTGTGATTGTGCTCACTTTACTTGGAGATAGGACTTCAAGGGGGGGACAGGGTTGGCGGGCAAGTATGTATAAATAACTAAGGTTTGTATCGTTAGGAAAAATACAAATTACCTCCAAATTTGTCCTTTCTTCCGTAACTGAAATACAAACCACATACGTCCCTGTCAATCTGGCTTTTTAGCCTTACCTGGGGTACCCCCTATTGTGCAGAGTTCCATGCAACAATATGGGGACCCTAACACCTCACTAACTTGCTAAATATGGTCAACGGCCTACCCAAGTTGTGTGTGGTAATAAATTAGCAATGTGACTGTCCAGTTAAACGTTATTCCGAGTCTTGCAGGACATAACTGAAGAGACCGAGTCATTCCCAATACCACCTCGCCAGGGAATGGGGACGCAACAGTATTGGAACAATACTAGGTAAAACAAGGGAGCGATGGTTTACCTGCATATGTTTGAGGCCAGCTTGTGCAGAGGTTCCAGGATGCTGATTTCCCCCAAGAGAGGGAAGGATAAAGAAAGGAAAAGAGCCAGACATTCCTTTCTATTCACTCAGACTAAAACCCGGGTAACCAATGCCCTCAACCTTCTGCTACTTGTCCAATAAGGAGCTTGAGATACTAAACCAGCTGTTGTGCAGCTACTCTTCATCCCTGGAAACAGGGCAGAGCTGCACTGGCTTTAGGAGGCCTTTGGGTGCCTAAGACACGGTCTAGGACAGTGTCCTTGCCTTCCTGAGGGGTCGTCTCCAGATCCGGTAACCCATTAAGGGCCCTCATAAGAACTAAAATTTGCCAAAAGGCGTGTTCCAACTCTCTCTGGTCGTGGTCCGAAGATGGGCTGGCAGCGAGGTCTTCATCCACCACCGAAGTCTCACCCCGGGGTGGGTCATGGTCACCGACAGGAAAACTGACTCAGCTTCTAGAACCCTACGACACACAGGAGAGCGCTAGCGACCCTGAGAGCGCTGGTGCGCAGGCGCACAGGTGAGCGCTGGCAAGCTGGAGAGCGCTGGCGAGCAGGAGAGCGATGGCGCTGAAGAGCGATGGCGCTGAAGAACGTTGGCACATAAGAGAGTGCTGGTGCGCAGGAGAGCGCTGACAAGCTGGAGAGCGCTGACACGCAGGAGAGCATTGGCAAGCTGTAGAGCACTGATGCGCAGGAGAGCATTGGTAAGCTGGAGAGCACTGACGTGTAGGAGAGCGCAGACTCGCAGAAGAACGCTGGAGCGCAGAAGAGCGCTGTCGAGCTGGGGAGCGTAGGTGTGCTGGTGAGCGTTGGTGTGCTGGCGAGCTGGCAAACACTGATATTTGGAAAAGCGCGAACGAAGAGAGCGTTGACATGCTGGTGAGCACTGACGAGTTGTTGGTGAGCGCTGGTGCACTGATGAGCGCTGGCGCACAGCCGAAGGTCTTGAATGCTGCGTAGGGCTGCGCATTCACGAGAGCGAGTGATGTTTGGTCACATCGCTAGCAGGAAGGCGTGAAACAGGAGTCAGGAATGGAGAAGGCAAGTCAGAAGGTCAGCAAGATGCAGAAGATTGACACGTTGGATGGCCAGGAACATGGATGCGCCCCTTGGAAGGGAGAACATCCTCCGAATGGGATCGCGAGCAATACTCGGAAGAATCCAAGACCGAAGTCCAAGGACTAGCTGCTGCATTGTCAGGAGAAGGTCCAGGAGAGGGCGAAGGTCAAGGGCCAGAAGACGACGGAAGAGAAGGCTCCTCTGCAGGGAAAGTCTGCGAAGACGAGGCTGAAGAGCCAAAGAGGCGCTTTTTCACGGATGGTGAAGGGACACCTCTAAGGCAAAGCGGAGGGCGAGCTCTGCAAGATCGTTGATGCCCTCTGGGGGCCAGTAGATCAGTAAGCTGACCTTTGGAAGTAGCAGTCCTCCGCAGAGGAGTCTCTATGAGTGAACCCCTCAGAGGAGGAGAAACACTCGTAGGAGACAGAAAAAGACTTTGTGAACAATGGCATCTGTAT
The DNA here is from genome assembly GCF_036898095.1 of Palaemon carinicauda. Lineage (NCBI taxonomy): Eukaryota > Metazoa > Arthropoda > Malacostraca > Decapoda > Palaemonidae > Palaemon > Palaemon carinicauda. The sequence continues at coordinate 48,545,554 of NC_090761.1, read as the reverse complement.
AGCTTCCACAAGTCACATGAAGATATGTTACACGGTAAATTACACCCTTCGCCCTTCAGTCCTACCACAAACCTCAAAGGGAATACATGTCTGAGTTTGACCTCTGATATTCACTCATTTTTACGTTTGTTTTTTCTCGTTTTCGGCAAGAATTTTATCATTTCAAAGAAGAAAAGACAATTTCAACTTCTTGCTAACATAAGGAACTAGAAAGTTTGCTCCATTAAGATTTCTGAAGAGGGTAATATTGGTAGTGATGCAGAGAGAGAGAGAGAGAGAGAGAGAGAGAGAGAGAGAGAGAGAGAGAGAGAGAGGTGTAGATGAAGGAGTGGCCGCCTTACATGACACAAGCCAAAAGAAGCTAGATATTGAGCAGAAGGATCTTCATTTATGATTAAATTATGATAAATAAAAATTTTTTTTCCATTTACTAATATCGAAAAAGAAATGTAAAATTCATAATAATCAGGATTTATTAATATTGTCTTTGTAAAAATACAAAGAAAAACAAAGAATGCCCTCTGACATTTACTCATTTTTACATTTGATTTTCTCGTTTTCGGCAAGACTCCTATCATTTCAAAGAGGAAAAGGCAATTTCAACATCTTGCTAACATAAAAATTTGCTCTATTAAGAGCTCAGAAGAGGGTAATATCGGTAGTGACGCAGAGAGAGAGAGAGAGAGAGAGAGAGAGAGAGAGAGAGAGAGAGAGAGAGAGAGAGAGAGAGAGAGAGAAAGAGAGAGAGAGAGTGGTGTGGATGGAGGAGCGGCTGCCTTGCCTGACAGGAGCCAAAGCAGCAAGATATTGAGCAAAAGGATCTTCATTTATGATTAAATTATGATAAATAACCTTGTTTTTGTTTATTAATATCCAAAGAAGAACATGAAATTCATAATAATCAGGATTTATTAATATCATCTTTGTAAAAATACAAAGAAAAACTTTGAGTGCCCGTATCTCAAAATTATATGTATTGACCTTTAGATTCTATCTTCTTCCTTAGTTTTAAAGATGTAACATTGAAAATGGGTATATAAATCAGAAAGATATTATAAAACAATCAAATGTTGCCCTTTTTTCCAATATTTTTTTCATATTTTCTTTCCCCAATTTTTAGTTTATTTTTTTACCATAATGAAAAAATTCATATCTAGCAAAAAATTGACTTTTAGAAAAAACTCCTCATTTTATTGGCAGTTTACATCAGGTTATACAGGTTAGTAATCCCAGGTCTAAATGATAACTATCACGGGAGAAGATAGAATTTGAAAAACACTCATTTTCAGTATAATTCACCCTGGCGTCGTAAAACCGAAGTTCAGAGGCAAAAATACTATGGAGTTTGGTGATGTCATAAGTTACCTTATTATGTGGTTTAAATGTCATAATACTGTCCTTAAAAAACGGCATTAGCCGGCCTGCCATCTTAATGGCTCTTCCTTTCAGCTTCATCGAAAGTAATACTGTACCCCAAATGAATAGCGTAGGTTTATATTCCAGTTACAGAACAACTTGAAAATAAGCAGAAATTCCCAATAGCAAATCTGTGAAGATGGCACTGCTAGAAGGAATGGCGAACCATCAAACATCTCCTCAGCACACTGGGATCGGAATTGTAACGGCTCTCTCGCCCATGTATCCAATCCTATCCCATATCCTTCAAGACAAGGTTAATTCTATTCGGGGAAGGATAGCCGTGGCTGGTTTTAAACACATCCTTGTTACATAATACACGATATTTCTAGGGATATTCGCTCCGGGGGATAGAATCCTGTGATACATCTTGGATAAAATTCTCTGGTATATCACTCACAGAAATATCTCAAGTAGAAAGCTGCCTTTGAGGAACTTCCATCAAGACAACATGGCTTAAACCCAAATATATATATATATATATATATATATATATATATATATATATATATATATATATATATATATATATAAGCCCAAACATACATACTGTACATACATATACATACAATTTTGGGCTCGAGCCATGTCATCCTGAAGAAAGTTCCTCAAAATCAGCTTTCTACTTGGGATATTTCTGTGAGTGATATACTGTACCAGGGAATTTTACCTAAGAAGTACCACAGGGTTCTATGCCCTGGAGAGAATATCTCGAGAGATATAGTGTATACAACAGAGACATGTTTAAAACAGCCACGGCTATCCTTCCCCGAATACAGTTAACCTTGTCTCGAAGGATATGGGACAGGATTAGATATGTGGGCAAGAGAGCCATTACAACTCCAATCCCAGTGTGCTAAAAACACTCTTCGTTCAGTGTATAGCTATTTTTGCTCATGTGAAAGTAAAAAATATCACAAAAATAGTGACTCATGAGGCTGGAGTGCACAGCACATCCATGTACCACTTGCCAGAGCATAGAAGCAGTGATATTATGCTCATTTACAAGCATAGCCAACCACGGTGAAGCAAAATCCATTAGAAGAACATGAAGTGAATCATAGAGAACTGGGATACTTTAATTTTCATAAACTTACATGAACCATAAGGTTTCTCAATTAGTTATCTTGTGTTAATATTGCATTTCTGACCATTATTGTTGCTGCAAATAACTAGTTTTTTCGCATTTCCCCACAAAAAAATTTTCCCCAATGGGGTCCCCCATTACTGTCTAAAGACAATGGGGTCAAAAACTAATAAACGAGCGGTTTGCTCCAATAATCATGATCTATGCTATATACAGCTAAGTTTGGTCCAACAAAAATAAAAGAAGACTATACCTAGGCTATAGCATAGCATAAATTACACCAAGCCTACCTCTTTTTCACCAGCGTCAATTTTCAAATCTAAAATTTCGTAGAAGTCAAGCTTCGTAAGTTCTTGGGACTTAAAAGACATTGTGGGGAACTTCTGTTAAGCTACTTCTGAAGCTATGGTAAAAAACGAAAAAAGAATGTTCTTGAAAACAATGCATTTAGGGCCAGACGTGAAATTATTATCACTAGTAAGTTCCACAAAGGTTACTACAATACTACGTTTTTGTTTACAGTGGATTGTTCTCTACGTAATACGAAATTTCGTTTATGAAAAGGTTTACGTACATTTGATATGAAATAGATATAAGGATATATACTGAAAATAATCTTATTATCATTGTTATAAATATCATCGTTAGCCAATCTGCAATCCTAATTGGAAAAGAAAAGCGGAATGCTATAATCCACCGGGGCAAGGGCCCAATACGGGAAAACAGCCCAATGCGGAAAGGAAATAGACAAATAACGAATAAATTATTAACGAGAATTAATAGAAATGAAAATATGTTAACATCAGTAGCAACTTAGAATATTTAAGTCTTATATAAGTCATGAAACTTGGTTGATGTTAACGTATTGAACAGAAAAGCAGTTACAGCTAGTTTGAACTTCTCAAGTTTTAAATTCAACCGCTAGATTAGGATGATCATATATTCACAGGTGAAGCAGCTTACAGCAGTGATGCCTGCATTATTTGCAAATACCGAGACGTAAAGTATTATAGAAGAAAAAAAATGATGATTTAGATGGAATTCATCATCATCATCTCGTCCAACGCCTATTGACGCAAAGGGCCTCGGTTAGATTTCGCCAGTCGTCTCTATCTTGAGCTTTTAATTCAATGCTTCTTCATTTATTATCTCTCACTTTGCGCTTCATAGTCCTCAGCCATGTAGGCCTGGGTCTTCCAACTCTTCTAGTGCCTTGTGGAGCCAAACTGAACGTTTGGTGAACTAATCTCTCTTGGTGAGTGTGAGGAGCGTGCCCAAACCATCTCCATCTCATCTACATATGGTACTCGATTAATCTCTCTTATAGTTTCATTTCTAATCCTGCCCTGCCATTTAACTCCCAATATCCTTCGGAAGGTTTTGTTCTCAAATCTACTAAATCTGTTGGATACTGTTTCATTGTCATACAATGACTCAGGTCCATATAGTAACATCGATCTCACTAAACTGATGTATAGTCTGATTTTATGTGTAATTTCAGGCGATTTGATTTCCAAATTTTACTTAACCTAGCCATTGTCTGATTTGCTGTTTTCAAACTTTCACTAAACTCTAATTCTAAAGACCCTGTATTGGATATCATAGTTCCTAGATACTTAGATGATTCTACCTCAGTAATCCTTTATCCTTCCAATAATATTTCATCTTCCATTGTATACCCTACTTTCATCATCTCTATCTTTCTTCTTTTTATCTTCTGCCTAACCTCGTGTGATATTTCATGCATTCTGGTAAGCAAGCATTGCAAATCCTGTGGTGTTTTGCTAACAAGGACAGCATCATCAGCATACTCTAGGTCTGCTAAATTCCTATCACCAATCCAATCCAATCCTTCTCCACCGTCTCTGGCTGTTCTACGCATTACAAAATCCATGAGTAGGATAAATAAATCAGGTGATAACACATTTCTTTGAGTTACTCCCCTGTTCACTGGAAATTCATTTGATAAGGCTCCATTAACATTAACTTTGCACTTGTTATGCTCATGAACAGACTAAATAAAATTTACATATTTAAGAGGAATTCCATAATAATGCAGGACTCTCCACAAAATTGACAAGTGCATACTATCAAAGGCTTTTTCATAGTCCACAAATGCCATCAAAAGAGGATTTTTATATTCTATGCATTGTTGTTGCCTACATGTCTCAAAATGAAAATTTGGTCAGTTCAACTTCTACCTTTTCTAAATCCTGCTTGTTCATCTCAGCTTTTCATCAATCTTTCTCTCCAGTCTCCATACAATAAGCATACTATATATTTTCATAACAACTGACGTAAGTTTTATGCCTCTGTAACTATTGCAATCAGTCAGGTCTCCTTTTTTTTTTTTGTTATTTTCACCATCACTCCTAACTCCCATTCATCAGGTTTTGCCTCTTCATGCCACATTCTACAAAATAATCTTGTAAGTAGTCTAGGAGTCTCTTCATTTTCGGCCAGTATCATCTCGGCAGTTATTTTTCGAATCTAGGGGCTTTCCATCTCTTTATTTTTTTTTCTTCTACACTATTCTTCATTAACTGTCTGTTCTTCGTCTCCCAAAGCTTCTAAGACGGCAATTCGATTCCTACATTCAATTGTAAATGTCTCTCTGTGCTCTTAGTTGTATCAAAACTAGGTATTCAATCCATATTTCTATTGGGTGCTTTCAGTTTTAATTTCAGTGTGACAATGAGAAGCAGGTGATCACTACCAATATCTGCACCTCTATAGCTTCTTACATTTCTCAGAGCCCTCCTTCTCCCTTTATTAATGGCAATGTGACCTAACTGATTTTTGTAAATGCCACAAGGTGAAGTCCATGTATATTTGTGGATGTTCTTGTGTTGAAAAAGAGTACCTCCAATGACAAGATTGTTTGCTGAACAGAAACTTATGAAATGTGCTCCATTTTCATTTGCAAATTTGCCAAGACTCTCAACACCCATCACATTTTCTATCCCCTGATTATTCCTTCCAACTTTAGCATTGAAGTCGCCCATCACAATTTTCATATCTTTCAGGGATATATATAATTTTGATACATGTACAGTACTGCGTAGAATATAGAAATCGACTCTTGATGGCATATTTGGACCATGAAAAGGCATTTAATAGTATGCACCAGCAAATATTGTGGAGAGTCCTGCGTTATTATGGAATGCCTCTTAAATCTGTGAATTTGATTAAGTCTGTTCATGAGCATAGTAAGTGTAAAATTAATATTAATGGAGTCTTATCATATGAATTTGCAGTGAACAACGAAGTACTCCAAGGGAATGTGTTGTCACCTATATTGTTTATCCTCCTCCTGGATTTTGTAATGTGCAGAACAATCGGAGATGGATTGGACTGGATTGGCGATAGGAAATTAGTAGACCTAAAGAGTATACTTATGGTGCTGTTCTTGTTAGCAGAATACCACAGGATTTGCAATACTTGCTTATCAGAATGCATGAAGCATCAGACGAGGTTTGGTTCAAGACAAATAGAAGAAAGACAGAAATAATGAGAATGGAGTATGCAATGGAAGATGAAATATCATTGGAAGGAGTAAGAATTAATGAGGTAGAATCATTTACGTGTTTAGGAGCTCTGATATCCAGTACAGTGTCTTTAAAAAAAAAAATCAGACAATGGCTAGGTTAAGTCCTTGAGTTAAGTAAAAGTGGGAAATCAAATCGCGTGAAATTACATATAAAAATCAGATTATATATCAGTTTATTGAGATCGGTGTATATGGGTAATGGACATGAGTTATGGTATGGCAATGAAACAATCGCCAATAGATTTAGTAGATTTTAGAACAAAGCCCTCAGAAGGATATTGGGAATTAAATGGCAGGACAGGATTAGAAATGAAACCATAGGAGAGATTACTCGAGTGCCATATGAGGATGAGATCATGATGAGGGGTATATGGAGATGGTTTTGGCATGCTCTTCGCACTCCCCAAGAGAGATTAGTTCACCAAACGTTCAGCTGGGCTCTACAAGACACTAGAAGAGTTAGAAGACCCAGACCTACATAGCTGATGACCATGAAGCACGAATTAGGAGATGATGAATGGAGAAGTATTGAATTAAAAGCTCAATATAGAGATGACTGGTGAAATCTAACCAAGACCCTGTGCGTCAATAGACATAGGAGGAGATGATGATATAATTCCCCTAATTTTCCTAGATAACTTCTTTGCGATCTGCTACAACGACCTATTCAGTTTTAACATATAGCTCACGCTTTCTAATCTTATCTTCTCACATGCACCGTGTAAGATGAATAAAAATCGTCTTCGGGTATAAATGCACAGAGATATATGATTTTGAACACATATTATGAACTTCATACATGCTTAATCTTATATGTTGGAATAATTTCAATGGGCTGATTTAACAACCATATAAAAATGTAATTGAAATAAAATACATTAAACTTTAAATGACACGATGCTGTTTCTCTTTGTTATCTGTACTACAATAAATTTCTAATAAAACTTTGATTTGCTTGATACTGCTCAAGAGTTACAATCGAAGTAAAAAAAAAAATGAGAATAAACATATTCATAATCATTTGACGCCTATGTATGTACTCTGGTATAGTTTGACGTGAAGAAGGTTTGTTTACAATCAATGACAGTTGGTGTTCGGATCATCGGAAATTTGGAATTGGATATTATATATCTTTAACTTAAGGAGCTTCTGATAGCTCCATAAGCTGGGCCAAAATATAGAAAATATCCAAATTTTTTATACAAAATAATTGTTAATAATGAAGTTAACTGTCATTTATTGTAAGTTTAAGGCTAAGCATATGATTTAAAATCTTACAAAGTATTCGAACGAAAGTCAAGTTTCCGTTTTTGGACAGCTGGTGCAACTTTCCCCCTACATTGGAGTGACTCACTTGGTTACTCATCCTGAAATTCCAGATCGTTTTTTGTGTGTCAATTGTTAGTCGTTGGCAGTGAATTCATTGTTCTAAGTGAGGCAATTTCAGGTAAGTTTTGCTCCTCTTATTAAAGCTTTGACTCCTCTCATAGACTTGCACAAATTATTTTGAAATTTCGACGGACTCAATTTCTATTTAAAGTTTAGGTTCAGCCTGTTTTTATGTTGCCCAAATGTTTGAAATATATGATTTAGTATCTTGATTTCAGAACACCATAGTTTACTTTAGAATCTACTTGCCCTCATTCAACATTTTGATGTTATGGTCACCACCTGTGTGATTACAATGTGTGGTGTGTGGGAGGAACAAAGAGGTTCATTGTATTTATCCCCTATTTGGCCAGCCTTTAATCTTTGACTGGATATTAGCTTTCATTGCATAAAACGAGGCATTATGATTGTCATAAATACCCAGTGATTCTGCTTCAGAACTGATTAAAATACTCTGTCTTTGTTTGATTACATCTGTCATCCTACAAGGTAAAATAAAACCTTAATTGGTCAGTGATTTTAGTAATTATATACTTTAATTTCACATCATATATTTAAAACTGAAAACTGGTTATCATGTATTTTATGCTTTTGTGCCCATCATTTTTGTTGCAAACCAGTTGTTTGTGTTTCCACACCCATTACATAACACAATTACATGGGATTCCAATGGGGTTTTGGGTGTGGAAAAATAAAGGATTATTACACCACAAACTAATAGCAGATATATAAATATACCACACAATAAACCAGTTGGAAAAATGCATAGGTCATGTGTATCACTTGGGAAATCACCACTGGTAATTTTTGAAATTGGAAAATATAAAATGATGGGAAAACAGGAATGTGCCCTAACCTAATCACACCCACCTAACCTAACTAAGGGGGCTGGATCCTCTTCCTTACTTACTGGGGCTTCACCCTCCCTTTGCAGCCCCCACCTTAACATAACTCATGAAAACAACAAAATATCACCATTTCCTTCTGGCTTTGAAGCACAATTAAATAGAGCGTAAGAATAATTGACAGGTGAACCAGTAGAGCCGACTCATGCTCGTATCCATGTAGTTTGGTAATTAGGAGCTACCCAAGCCTTCAAGAGGAATTTGTCAGTAGGGCAAGTGTTGAAGGCAAGAATTGCCTGACTATCGTAGCCCATTATGTAATAGAATGTACCCATAAGTCCTTCAACATGTTTTCCCTAGGACCCTCTTAATGAGAGAATGTCTTGTCGAAGTCATCGTGCTTCAACAGGAAATATTATTTCCATGTTGAAGCATTGTGACGGGCAAGAGGGCTCTCAAACTTGGGGAAATTGCTCCCCCAATTTGAATCTAAATTTATCTGTCTCTCTCATCTTTTCCTCCCTCTGAATATTACTTCGCCCTTCTCCTAATTTTATAAACTTTCTTTCGTGTTGCTGTCCCAACTCTGAGTAAAATTTCCCTTATTATATATGTGTATCTTCTTTGTCTGCATCTTTTCCCACTTTTATGTGGGGTCGATGTTTCTGACCAGCTTTCTGTATCTACCTCTGTCCCACACTTCATCACCGAGTAATCCCTTTGATCGAAGGTCATCCTTGATACAGTCCATCCACCTTTGCTTTGCTGCCTGCTTTGATGAATTGGAGGAGGTATCACGATTGGGAGGTGTTTACATTCAAAGCTATATATGAGAGTATTGGATAATCTCAGCCATCCCGAAGATGCTTTAGATATTTTTGGCGGAACTATTCTCAAGTAGTGGGTCTTCGAAATCCAAGGGAATCCAATGCATGGGGTAGGACTCTCGGCTTTTGGCAGGAAGCCCATCATACAGATATGGGGAGGATAATTCCATAGTTTCTTGGTCTCAGTCCTAAGAGGCAGGTTCAGCCTACACCTGTGCCTCTACATCTGTTTTGGTGCTATCCTTCATGTAGGGTATGGAGTGGGAAGTGTACTCTCATTGTGCTGATAGTAGAGAGTGCAAATTTCCTTTCCGACGTATGATACTATTAATATTTTCAAGCAGGTAAATCTCCTTACAAACAACAAACTTTAATTTTGCTCTAGTAGCCTTAATCAGTGTTTTTGTTTTTTATGTTGCCTGCCTCTGGGGCTCGTTCTTGTGCAAGGAAGAGGTAGTAGGCAAGAAACGGTCTTCTTATATTATCCAGGGAGTATTGTTTGCTTTCCTTCTGCTGTTGTCTGGCACTTTTCCAAAGGGGTTGTCTTCTGACCTCCCTTTAATGATGAGTAGTCCAATTTCTCTTGGCACCTTTCGCCTCATAGTTGCTACGATTCTACAGGTTGTGACATTCTATTGTTTCTTCAGAGTGGATGTCAGACGACAGTCTGACCATCTTCCGATTAATGTTCAGCCAATCACTGTTTAGACTGACCTTCAATTCTCTCTTGGTTTCTCTGTTTGCAGTCCTCTTTGTTTCAGGTGAGAACTGTTTAGGTTAAGTAATTTCTCGCTTAAATTAGTCTTTGTTGTTACCTCCTATTCTAAAAACGGGAAATTCTTCAGCTCCCTCCTCCTTGTCAATGGGGATAATTGGCCTAGATAAATTATCCTAAGGTAATGTTTATTAATATGGAATTTTCATTTTAAAATTGATATTAATAATACTTACCTGGATAATTTATCTAGTCCTACCCAACCTTCCTCACTTCTGGTATTAGCATGTGATGAAAGAATAGTTTTGACTCTTGTTCCAGCTGTCAGTGTTACCAACGGCAGGACAGAATAGGAGATATCAGGGTTGCCAGTATGGTTAAAATTTGTGCATTTAATTGAATTCAGGGCTAGATAAATTATCTAGGTAAGTATTATTAACATTAAATTTAGAATAAGAATTCCCATTTTCCTAGCTATACAAACCTGAATCCTTGAAAGAAAATTTCCGCCCATAACCAATTCTCTCAGTCCTGAGGCTGAAGGTGGAAAGTAGCTTGACTGCATCACACTAGTGGATGGAGCTACTCGGTCACCCATCATTAGTTAATAACCATTATGTTTCCGACGGCCTTTCTAGCTTGCGCTAAAGATACTTCTAATTAAAGGACTTAGAGTTTTATTGATACAAGAAAATACTAATTATTCTATAAGTACAGGTATATCATAGAGATTTGTTTTGACTTTAAGAAAATGCTACTGAAATTATTTTATGAATAATGAAAGCTCTCATAATCCTTGGGTAACTATACTATGCTTTACTATGTTATAAATTTTGTCTGTCAGTTTTTATGAATTGTTATTGTACTGTATTTGAATTTTAATATCTTAGAAAATTCAATCATCTTTCCTATACTATCTTTAATCTGATGTTATGCACATTGACACCACTGTACAGTATTTGAAAGGAATTTGATATTTTAATTATTTTGATTTTAGGGCACATATACTACCTAAATATATTTTAATAAGCACAGCTTTAGTTGGTACGTTATTAGCAACTGTTTCATACTTACAGGCAAAATGGTGAAAGTAATATCTCAAGAAACATTTGATGCTGCAGTTTTAGAAAATGTGATAGAATTTGACATGTCATTAGAAGACGCAATCATAGAAGCTGAAAAAGAATTTTCTGCTATGGTATGTATTATGTTTTTTCACACTGCAGTATATGTCATAGTAATGAATACATTCTCAACTCCAAAAACAATATATACAGTGCTATATCAGCAATTATTTTATGGTAGTACTGTACTATAATTTTGTGTTGTGTCTCTTTTTTTCTTTATTACAGCACTCATTAAGGTGTTAGTGACGAAGCTAACAGTTGTGGTGAACACATACTTGTGGTTATTTATTATTCTTTCTATAGTTGACAAGGTAAAACTATCTTTTTGTTCCCATACTAACAAACCTTCCGTTATTTATGTGGATATTCTTTCAGTGGCAGCTGGAGGTATCCATTACACTTTATTTGCGAGGTGGCAGCCCTGCCTAGCCGCTTAAGTTGGTAGGCTTGGGGTGGCTGGGGGTTACCCAGCTGCTTCTTTATATATTCTCACAGCGGTGAGAGAAGTCACTTTTTCTTATGGCTCAGTAGAGATCGTACGTGTCTGCTCTCCTCCTGACTGCCATAGGACTTTTGAATTTTTTGCTTTCTCTTTGCAGGTGTGTGTGTCTTCTGTGATCACCTTCACTATACGAACGTGTCCAGGGCGAGAGGGTGCCACGTGCGGGACCTTCATATCGTCGTTAGAGACCGACCCGCACTCTGTGTCCTATGTACCGAGGGCATCGAAGCAGGCAGGGTTTGTCCTGCGTAGAGTGTAGGGAGTGGTCTGCCTCTCAGTGGGAGAAGTTTGGGCAGCGTAGGAAGACGACGACCAAGCGTGGTCGTTCTCCCTGAGGGGCGAGCAGTGCGCATTCTTTTTTGTTCTCACACCCCAAAATCTCTCTCAAAAACTCCTTCTTGCGTGGGCTCTCACGAGGCACCTTCCAGTAGCGCAGATCGCTTAACTCCTTTGCAACCCCGGGTAACTGGGGTGGTTGTTGCTTCCCCTAGAGAAGCAACTTCTCCGTCAGCTCTGGCGAGTCATTCTCCCTTTCAGATCTGCTGCAGGTGTGGTCATCCTTAGGGATTTCGGGACCCCTTTCGAAGGAGGAGCTGCTGCGCCTTCTTCAGTGTGTTGCCACGACGGGGCCTTCTCCGGAGCTGTCGACATCTCACGCTCTGGATCTGTCTCCTTCGACTGGCCCTTCCATGCATGGACGGGGTGATCGTTCGCGTTCGCCTCGCCATCAACCCCCTGCTGACGACGAACCCTCTCTCCATCATGGGACCTCGTCTTCCCCTAACCCTCAACCATCTGTTTCTTTTCACAGGAACCCCCAGGTTGCAGGTGACGATCTTCTGGGGATCAGCATGCCTTCCACCAGCAGCGCTAGGGGACGAGCATCGCCATCGCCTTGCCCTTCTGGAACTTCTTCGCCTGATTGCCTTTCGCGACGATCGGAAGATCGTAATGATTGTAGGTCATCACGATCAGAGGTTTTTTTGCCTAGAAGACACTCACACTCTAGAGTTTCGCGCTCATGAGACCTTAGGTCTCAACGCTCTCTTCGGAGGCGTTCCTTTTCATGAGGACGAGTCTCGCGTTCGCATTCTTCACGATTGCAAGCAAGGTCTAGACCTAGGTCCAGAAGCTCGTGTTCTAGATCGTCACGATATAGATCACTAGGACGGTACTCGAGCTCGCTAGGATGACGCTCACTTTCATGAGGGCAGCATTCGCACTCGCGAGGGTATCGTTCACGAGAACGACATTCTCGTTCGTGAGGCCGACGCTCACGTTCGCGAGATACGCACTCGCGGCATTCACACCGTTCTCAAATAAGAGCTAGACGCTCTGTTCACAAACATCACGATCACGAACTGCCCGTTCAAGGTGTAGATGTTCCTCGTCTAGAGGTAGAGGCAGGCGCACGCGTAGTCCATCAGCGCGTAGCCCCTCAACCAGACCTTCCAAACGACCTCAGACCGAACCTGATGATGAGAACGACCACTCCTCAGACAGGCGTCCAGCTAAACCCTCAGTGCCTTTAACAGCATGGGGAGTTTTAGCGAAGGGCTTGCCTACGTGACACTTGGAAATGCGTCCCGCTGTGACGCATTCTCCATCTAGAGTGGTCCCTACTCAGAGGCCTCCTTTGCCAACTTTGTCGGGCTTAGGTGCTTCTCTGGGGGAGCAGAAAGGTGCTAGACTTTCTTCTTCCTTTGTGGCTTCTAGTGCTCCTGTTGCGAGCACTTCTGCTTGCGAATCGCGTCCGTTGACACGGGAAGTTTGTGATTTTGTGCGTGAATCTCGCAATTTCACGAGCAAATCGTCGAATTTTGCGAGCAATTTCCAAGTAGATGTGTTGGAACATCAAGAAAGTGGGGATCCAACACCTTCCTCTTGCCCTTCTACGTCTTCCACCTCAAGTGGAAGACCAACACCCTTCCCAGAAGGGTTCAAGGAGCCTCCTAATAGGTTTGCAAATGTGCCTATTAGACCGGACCTTCCTCCGCGTCCGAAGGAACGTGTTCCTCTGCCTCAGAGGTTATCTCCTCCGTCGACTGGCAATCCTTCTGGAGTTTCACCCAAAGTACACTCTTCTAGGGGCCTACAGGGTGTACCTAGGGGTTCAGAGCTATCTCCATGGGCGTCAACTTTCATGTCCACTATCTTGAAGGCTCTGAAGGTGGCACCTCCACCGCCACAACCAACGACTGTTACAGTCAGGGCAACTCCTAGAATCTATCTGGAACCCTCGAACTCGTCAGTTGGGAGTCAAGATTCTTATATGGCCAACTTACCTTTTTTGCCAGTGAAAGCAAAGGAAGTCCTTACCAAGAAGCAGAAGAGACGGATGAGAGGCGTAACTCCACCTCACGCCGACATCATCCATCCTAGGACGAGAAGGGACATAGGCTCACCTTGGGAGATCACGATCCATCCCTTCAACCCTCAAGACATTGAGGTAGAGCCTCCAGATCAGCATCCAGTTTCTGTTCCTCTACCAGAGGAGGAGCCTCCAGCTCCAACTGCCCACCCTCCCCCGTTTTCCACCACAGATGAAGCTTCATAATGCTGAATCCCCTACTGCTGCTACCTCCGCGGTCATCCAAGGCACCGGAGGAAGCAGCAGGGCCTACCGGAACTGCGTCACAATCGGTCGCCATTCATTCCTATTTCTAGCAAGTTCTCTTGCCTCGCTCACATCTATCCTTCTATCACCCAGAGCTTCCTTCACTCCATCCATCCACACAAACCTTGGCCTTCCTCTCGTACTTCTCCCATCAACTCTTGTGATAAATACACACACACACATAAATATATATATATATATATCTTTATCTTTATTCATTCATTTAGTGCTAGAAATCACTGAGTGAATATTTTTGATATGGGAAAAAATTGAAGCTAAAATATATATATATATATATATATATATATATATATATATATATATATATATATATATATATATATATATATATATATATATATATATATTTGTTCATTCATTCATTTAGTGCTAGAAATCACTGAGTTGATATTTTTTATATGGGAAAAGATTGAAGCTAAAATTATATTTGAACATAAGTAACATGCAGAATACTTATTCAAATGAAATAACCACATGATGCCTAAAGGCATCTTATGTATTTTACATTGCTAAGAGGCTCCTTTAGTAAACTGAAATATCTTAAACTTACCAGTTCTCCATCTTGCAAGAGCAATGATCAATTATTATTATTATTTTTACTAGCCAAGCTACAATCCTAGTTTGTAAATCATGATGCTAATAAGCCCAAGAGCTCCTACAGGGAAAAATGGCCCAGTGAGGAAAGGAAATAAAATAAATAAACTATATATGAGAAGTAATGATAAAGAATTCAAAATAACTTCAGATCAGTAATAACATTGAATGTGAGATGTCATATAAAAACTATGAATACACTCATGCTGCTTAGGTAAAGGGCATTTGGCCTATATACATAGAATATTGTATATGGGTGTACATTACAAGCACTATGCTTGGTTTTTGTGAAGACAACAATACTGTACTACTTTTTAAACTCTGCGCTCCATTGGACGTAAATTTGGCATCTCATAGTTAGAATTAGAAAAGTATGCACTGTAGTTTGAAATGAAAGGAAAAGCAACCTATTTTTCAGCTCTACTGAGATACACTTAATAAAGTTTTACCACCTAAACTTCGCTTGATAAGAGAGTAAGCTAGCTTCATCACTCAAACCAATTAGGAGTACTATCTTAGATTTGGGAATACTATCTTGACAACTGTAATAATCTACAATACATCTATTTGATGAGATGAAAGGACAGTACTGATGTTTTATTTACTTATTTAATGTGGTTTATAGCAAATTTACATTTAAATGTAATTGTTTCTAATTATAAGATTATTATTGCAATCTTGTTACCTCTGACAAGGAGGTTATAATTATTAAATATAGTACTCTTGACTTCATGATTTTTATCACCTTATTCTTAAAGGATGTTCGTACTGATGTAGTGAAGAACTTCACGCTGAGCGAGGATAAAAAAAGCGTTGTGCATTTTATTGTAAAAGCATTAGAAGAAATTCGATCTGAGCTAGAATTGCCGTCCGGCGATAACCTTCAGGAGCCTCTAGCCACTGTTAGAGCTCAGTGCAAGCTTTCTGTAGCTCACAGAATTCTTGCTAACCAACATAACGGATATGACACACTGCTTAATCTTATGAAGAAAGTTCAGGTATGTTCATATTGTTCTGTGTGAATTGTCATTTATATGTTTTTCAAAACAAATATGAGTTTACACCTTGGATTTTCACAATGATAATCATTTTTGGAGTTCATCTTATTTATTATTCATTTGATACAGTAGCTAAGCTAAAAGTGATTCCCATACCTTAGAATCAACAACAAAAAGGTTTTCTTAATTGATAATTATAAGTTGGAAAAATTAAGCTTAAGGCAATTATATTTTTCTTTTGTCTTTTAATGGGTCACTTCTCAATGGCAATTGAAAATACAGTAAAGCTAAGTTAGATAGAAATTCTTTTAGTTCTGAATACTGTACAGCATTGCATATTTATTTTTGGTTATCAAAATCTTATTTTTACTGACTTCATGTACAAAAAAAGTTATTTTAAAATATTTAGTTTAAATTCTCATTGAATTTATTTAGGTAAAAGTGAAAGAATTTCATACTATTTGTTATGTTTATTGGATTTTTCAGACCTTACTGAGTATATTTCGTATTGCATTATATTTTAAATTCTGAACACAATGGTTTGCGATCAAGGATGGAAAATGTATAACATTGTGATTTCAGACATTATACTGTAGATACTTATGTTTAGCGTAATGATTTATTCATGATTAATATTCATTCAGGTATTCAGTATATTCAAAATGTCTTATACTCTTATGGATATGAATGTTAGAATGACAAAATTTATTTGTTGAAACCTTTGCTTTAGTACTTTTTTGTCTTCAGGATGACCCTGAGCTGCTAGAACAGACCTTGAAGGCAATGGTTGCTTTGACAGAGACAAATCCAGATGTTTTAACTCCTGAAGGAATTCAGTTAATGCATCAGCTCATTAATGATTGGAAATCAAGAACAAATGAACCTACTATGGCAGAATATTTGGTAATGTATTCTTTACAAAATATCTTTGCTTAAAAGTTTCATTTTATAATTTTATATGTTGTATGTTTGTATATATATACAGTATATATATACATATATATATATATATATATATATATATACATATATATATATATTTATATATATATATATACGTATATATATATATATATATATATATATATATATATATATATATATTTATATATATATATATATATTTATATATATATATATATTTATATATATATATATATATATATATATATATATATATATATATATATACACATATATATATATATATATATATGTATATATATATATGTATATATATATATATATATATATATATATATATAAATATATATATATATATATATATATATATAAATATATATATATATATATATATATATATATATATATATATATATATATATATATATATATATATATATATATATATAAATATATATATATATATATATATATACTGTATATATATATATATATATATATATATATATATATATATATATATATATATATACATATACAGTATATATATATATATGCATGTGTCTGTGTATTTCCTAAATGTAATCTAACAGTTTAGCATGTATCTTAAAAGGCCTTATAAAAGTAGCTAGGGAAATAAAATGATTCACTATACAGTATCTCGGCCAATACACATAAGAATTTCACAAAGGTAGTTTACTTGGGAATGGAAAAGTTGATATTACGTTGATGCAAAAAAGTTATTGAGGGGAAGATTATCCAAATTAAATTTTTTCTTGTTGCATTATAGTTTATATAATCTTGACCAGATCGGAGTTTGACATCTTGACCTAGGATGGTTATTTGTTGGTTGGTCTTTCTGTATTATCATTTTGATGATTAGATTCAGAAGAGTGTTGTCCACTATATCATTTTTAAAATGTCTTTTTTGGATGAATTCATTTTATTTGTTTGGTTTATGATGGCCAATTCCAGTATCTTTCTCCTGTATGAACAAGCACTTTTCAAAAGCAAAGATGACTCACTCCAGGTGATCTGATGCCCTAAGTCTAATATAAATTAAAATAATCCCTTTGTTGTATCATACAGTATCCCAAGACCATATGGAAAGCCCTTATTAATGTTCATCAAAGCAAAACTTTTATCAAATAAAGAGTTTGCAAATTACCCGGAGATTATGACAAAGGTTATTTTGGACAAACTGACTGATCTCTACCTCAACAACTATCTGAACACAAAAGCTCTGTCAGAGATAGCTTTGAGAATGCAGGAATTTTTTCTCATCTTAGAGACCGAGGCATCAGATTAACTGGTGTGAGTCTCTCTGCCTTTTAAAAGTGCTTGTCCGTACAGGAAAAAGTTTCTGGAATTGACCATTGTAAATCAAACAAATATGAATTTATCCAAGGGTCAACAGAAAGCTGATATTGTGGATAACACCTTTCTGAATCTGATCATGAAAACAATAACCCAGCCATACTGAACGTCAAATAACTATCCTAGGTCAAGATTAGTGGTGACATTGGTACTGTAGTAGTGTAAAGAAAAGGCAAGCCATTTCAAGGGAAATTAAAATTGCCATCATCAAGAAACTAGATAGCCATGAGAATATGGCTAATATTGCACATGCATATCAAGCAAATCAGTCAACAATTTGCGCGATTTATAAGACGACAACGAGGTATCCAATGACAACATATTATCCCAGGTATCAACTAACTCGTCTCCCTTCATAGTATCTTTATCACCCCAACGAAAGGGTTTAAAAACTTAAGTTCCAGTATTTTATTGTTTTCTTTATCTAATATTTACAGTACAATGCACTTTGCTATATATTTGACTGCATTGTATAATGTAGATGAGAGAGAGAGAGAGAGAGAGAGAGAGAGAGAGAGAGAGAGAGAGAGAGAGAGAGAGAGAGAGAGAGAGAGAGAGAGAGAGAGAGAGAGATATTTCTTTCATCCCAGACTCTCGAAACCTGTGAGCAAGTTCCTAGCGTTGTTTTAGAGGTTCCAAAGCCTCATCTCTAATGAAAGAGGTAGCTGTCAGCTCCTATGTCTATATGTGTATAGGCAAGTTATGAATGGCCGTCATATCTCAGAGTGAGTGAGTTTATCTTGCTAAATAGTCCTTTCGTGCGTACAGTAAAGTAAACCATTTCATATTCTAAATCAAAGTTATTTATTTTCTTCTACTGTATACTTTACCAAGCAGTATATTACAGTACTAATTTACGAATGAATATCTCATTTTTGTACGCTATGGCAACAGAAATTTTTTTTTTTTTTATTATTTCTTATTTTTTACATTTGTTTTTCTTTTTGATTTTTAATTTTCATCACTTTCAGTGATGATGAGTTACGTACGTTATCGCAGTCACCATCTCTACCTCCTCTCCAACCGTCTGTCTCCTACTGTGTATTAATTTCTACACCTGTGTGTGCGTTTGTGAATACGCACACGAGTGCGTTTGTATCATATTTGTTTTAGTTAATAAAGGACTTCAGATTCGCTGATATTACTTTCTTAGTTACATTTAATTGTCTTTCAATTTGTTGACGCTGTTAAAAATCATATGCACTCTAAATGCATTTTTGCTCTCTCTCTCTCTCTCTCTCTCTCTCTCTCTCTCTCTCTCTCTCTCTCTCTCTCTCTCTCTCTCTCTCTCTCTCTCTCTCTCTCTCTCTCTCAGAAAAAATTAAAAGACGTCTCTAACACTAACAGCGAAGAGAGAGAGAGAGAGAGAGAGAGAGAGAGAGAGAGAGAGAGAGAGAGAGAGAGAGAGAGAGAGAGAGAGAGAGAGAATTTATTTAAAGAGCATGTTAATGCTATGTTTAGAGAGAAACAGAAATAGAGAGAGGACTTTTTTAAGAGTTTGTTAAAGCTATCTCAGTTTTCTTTGCTTCCCTTTCTTTCTTTCTTTCTGTTTATCACGCTGGCCCTTCTCACAAATGATTGTTTCAGTGATCATATCGCCAACAATCTTGTCCTTTATCCCTATCAACAAAAGGCGTTCCATCTCTTCCAGGGTATTGCTACGACGTTTTGAAATAATGGTGATCCCCTTCGATGGTTTAACTGCTTTAATGGCTGCCTTCTGCTTGATGATCGTCGAGATCGTAGATATATTCCGGCCATATTGTTTAGCCAGATCACTCACATGCACACTGCTCTCATGTTTTTCTATAATTTCTTGCTTCAATTCTAATGAAAGAATTGCCTTCTTCCTTTTCTCATCACTAATACCTGTACTGAAACTTAGCTTATTAGGCTCCATGATTATAGGTAAAATAAAAAACGAAATGTGAGAAAAGGAAGATAATAAGCCCTGTTAATAACAGACCGAACAGAGGACAACCACACAATACACACAAGAACAGAGAACAGACCAACTCAACGCTCAATGGCGTCCCTCCGACGTGCTGCCATTTACTGGCATAAACAAGATTTACGTCAGATGTTGGAGCATGACTTCGGGTGTCAAGACAAAAATTTGATCGAATTTTACTTCGGATGTTGGAACAATCTTATGTAAAGACAATCGTAGGTAGAGGTTCCATTTGTATAGTGGTTGGGTAGGGTTGCCAGCTTGCATTAAAAGTCTAATGGGTAACCTTCCAGCTTCACTGAAAGATAATTCCTATAAATAACTACAGGTGTGTATGTCAAGAAAAATAGATTATATTTAAATTTGTCATATTAAATATAATGAATAGATAAAATATGGTGGGAAGACTCAGGTTTATATAATTAGGAAAAATGGAAATTACTAAAATTTATGATGTTAATGAGATGTAATTCATATTTGAGATTTAAAGAATTAGATTTTATTTTATTACAACTTTCCCCCTCTGAGATAGTGTGGTAATCCGCAATATGACTTGCCTCAAAATGAGCAGAATTTTAATGAGATTTACCTCTAGGTCACATGAAATCCCTCCTTTCCCAATTCAATTGGTTTTAGTCTTATAGACTTTTCTATGTCATCTTCAATACAGTATTGTGAAAACATTGAGGGGGAGGTCCTGAACCACTGAGCGTGGTTTCAATCCAGAGGAGTCGTGCAACATTCCCGCAAGGGGTGACTCCAGTAATAGTGGGTATAGGGGATGGAGAATGTTTTTTTAACTAGAAGCTTAAGCTTTGAGATATTAGCAATTTGATGTAGAGGTATGTACAGTATCAAAATAATGAATTTAACATAACCTGCTACTTGCAAATATATGGAAAGGGCTGATACTTCAGTCTTTGGAAGTTGTATTTTTGGGTATAGATCCAGATGCACTTAGTTTTATCCAGTATGATACTGGGGATGTATAGTATTTGAAATTTTGGAAGTGATCATAACACTTTGTGAAGAGTTAAACTGTACTCATTTATATATTTGTGGTAATCCACTCCTGGTCAAAGTCAGTTATTTTAAATTTGTCTATAATGAGTTGTCCCTTTCCAGGCTCGATGGTCAGTTGAGTGTTGCTTGAAACATGAAAAAAACCGTCAGAATTTGGTAGCAAATGGCTCATTGGAGGTTCTTACAGCATTGCTTCAAGCTCAAAGATCATGCTCTAAGGTAAGTGTTACTAAGTTATGGAAATTTTTACTTAATACTTTGGGTACAGTGATACCTTGAGATACGAGCGTAATGTGTTCCACGACCGAGCTTGTATGTCAATTTGCTTTTATCTCAAATCAATTTTTCCCAAATAGAATAATTGAAAAAAAAAAAGAATAATTCATTCCCACCCTCTTAAAAACACCCAATTTAATGATGTAATAATATATATACTGTATCTATATACTGTATATATATATATATATATATATATATATATATATATATATATATATATATATATATATATGTATACATATATATATATATATATATATATATATATATATATATATATATATATATATATATAGAGAGAGAGAGAGAGAGAGAGAGAGAGTGTGTGTGTGTGTGTCTGTTTGTTATACTGCTTTTGGGCGTTGTGTCACCCTTGGAGTTTTAGGTAAATTTTCTGTTTTTGGCCATTGTGTTGCCGTAGGAGTTTTAGATAACCTACGGATGTTAGTTCACTTGATTTAGGTTTTGGTTGATTTGATGTCACTTATTAACAGTTAGAGGATACAATTTCAAACTAGTGAGTAAACTAGGGAGTTCTTGACATTACTAAAGTAATACCTTGAGATACAAGCATCTCAAAATATGAGCAATTTGAGATACTGTACGAGCAAGCCGCCGAGCAAATTTTTGTATTGAGATATGAGCAAAAACTTGAGATACGAGCACACTTACAGATGCTGACGCTAGGTGGCCGAGAGCGTGGGAGCTGCTCTCAAGGCCTGTAATGCTTGTTCATTTAGCGTGATCTCCGACGCCTGAACACATCTCCGAGCATCGCCCGTACAGTTTGCATTATTTACATGTTTTTAATGTTAATTTGTGGATAATTAATTCAATAGTCATGGGTCCAATGCAAGCGAGTGGAAACCAGGGCAGTGATAAGAAAAAGTGCCTGATAACGATTGAGGTGAAACGTGAATAAATAATGTATAAATAATATAAATAGAGTAAGTGTACATGTACATACATCTGTAGATATAAATAGTGTATGTGTTTATATATATGATTTTAAAACTCTTATTCTTATAACAACATACGTAACTCACCTCTAACAATGACGATGATTTTGATAAATGACACTGAAACACCTGTGCAGTATAATGGAGTTGAAGAAGATGAAGATGATTTACTGTACAGGTTAATGAGAGCTTTACTGCTCCTCAAGTGATGCCTCATCGTCAGTTGATAGAGGCGGTGGATCGTCGACGACAGCTTCCGATAGAGCTGGAGAAACTGCAGGAGGCGGCGTAGTGGCTCAGTGGGAAGCCGGTGAGGCAGCAGTAGTATCTGATGCTTCTGCAGAAGGTTTTCGGCTCACTGAACATCGTGATGGGAAGTTGTTGACGTTTTTTCATCTGAGCAAAGATGTTCTTGTACAACGCCATTACACCGTCAATACAGTTACTAGATTCAAAGGCTCTGACCATATTATCGTTGATTTCCTGCGCCCTTTGTTGCATAGCCCGTGCCTGGTTGCAGAGCTCTTGCAAGTTGTCCTAGGTAAGGCCACATTCTTCAGCTTCGTCATCGTTGCCGACATCAGCTGCCTCTTCTTCCTCATTCACTGATCTTGTCATTTTGACAAGGTCCTCGTCGGTTAGGGGCTCCGAGTTGCACACGATCAGTGAGTTGACGTGTTCCATTGTCATGTCAGAGAAACCTTTGTTGGCTACTAACCGTGCGAGCCTCACAGCCTTATCTACAACGGAGTGGTGAACTTCGTCTGGCCTAAATCCCTCATAGTCATGAACAACTGGCCACAATTTTCTCCAACTTGCATTCAATATTTGCTCTTTCATCTCATTAAGAGCTTTCTGATTGTTGGCCAGGCACGTTGTAATGTTGTATTCCCGCCAATATTTCTTGAGGCTGAAGTCCTTGTTGCCTTCGTCGCTAGAGGAGATGAGGCTTTCTGTCGTAGACCTTGTGTAGAGGGCCTTGAAGGCCCGAATGACCCCCTGATCCATTGGTTGTATGAGGAAAGTGGTGTTGGGGGGCAGGAACTCCCTTTGAGCCCTGTCATAATGGAGGTCCATTGCATATCCTGCACAGTCCATCAAGAGGAGGACCTTAAAAGGCAGCCCATTCTCCGCAAGGTATAGCCTCACCTGCGGGATAAAGCAGTCCATGAACCAGTCGAGTGTGAGGGCTTTGGTTATCCATGCCTTTTCATTACTCATCCAGTAGACGGGCAGCAAGGCTTTGTTTTTGTTTTTCAAAGCCGGTGATTCAAGGACTAGTAAATTAAGCCGGGCTTGAGCATGAAGCCCGCGGCATTCCCGCACATGAAGAGAGTGACGCGATCTTTGTGGGCCTTGAATCCTGGCTTCTTCACTTCGTCCTTGTAAAGGAACGTCCGGGATGGCATCTTCTTCCAGAAGAGGCCAGTCTCATCCATATCGAACACCTGCTCCAGGAGATAGCCACCTTCTTTAATTAATTTCGGGAATTCGTCCTCGATGTAACGAAGAGCTGCCTCTTGGTCTGCCGAGACGGCCTCCCCATACAAAGGAACGCTGCGAAGGCCAAACCTCCTCTTGAATTTCTCGAACCAGCCCATGCTGGCAACAAAACCAGGTTTTTCTTGTGGGGCAGGATCATCATCTTCATCGTCGTCATCACCTTCGTCGTCTTTGTCTGATTTTCCTTCAGGAACGAGGGTTTTGGCTTTGGTTCGAATTATGTTGGTATCGAGACTAACGTTCTTTTCCCGACAGTCCGATATCCACATTGATAATGCATTCTCCATTTGCACAATCTTGTTATTATGAGGAGTCACAACGCACTTGGTGTCCTTGGAGAATGCTATTGAGGCAGTTTTACGGATTTTCATTTCATCTTTTTTTATGTAGCGAATCGTCAATTCATTCATTCCGTAAATGCGGGCAACAGATGCATAGCTAGTGCCTATCTTATGCATGTCCAATAATTTCACTTTCTTGTTCACCGTCATCATTTTTCTCTTCTTCTTGGGTTCACTAGAGGATGTAGAGGGTAGACGACGTTTAGGAGCCATTTTCAAGGGCGTCACAAGCACTATCTTGCACTATAAAAGCACAAGAAAACAGCTAAAAGTTCCATGCTGCAAGACTAAGCAACACGAGCGAGAGAGAACAATGAATGCGGTCTCCCTTTGTGGGGCGCACAGCTGGGAGAGATGCTGGGTAAAGCGTCTCGGGGGCTCGGCCAATCAGCTTGTGAAATTTTGTAGCCGAGATGGCCAGTGAAACAGAGAGGTGGATTTTGAGTTGCTCGCCATCTCCGTGTTGATACCTGATGTTCTAATGTACAAAACCCTGCCTTTTGCTAGCGCCCGCGTAACTTTTGCACCATTTTTTCTAATTTTTTATGAATATTTTTGAAAATCTGCGATGCACTGAGGCCGCAAAACTTGAGCCGCGAAATGGCGAGGGATTACTGTATACTGATGATATAGGTAGTAGGTTGGCCAGGGCACCAGCCACCCATTAAGATACTAATGCTAGAGAATTATTAGGTCCTTTTACCTGCCAGACAATACTACAATGGATCCGTCTCTCTGGTTACGGCCCATTTTGTCTTTGCGTACACATATACCTAATAATCTGGCTTCTTCTTTTCACATTCTCCTCTGTCTTCTTACACCTGACAACACTGAGATTACCAAACAATTCTTCTTTGCTCAAGGGGTTAAACTTCAGGTGAGCCGCGAACATTGAGTGGCAACGACTCATTCAACAGAGTAATCTTTCTCACAAGGATGTTTGGGTTTTCGAAATTAAGTCACCTTTTAGTGCAAACGATACTCTCTCTCTCTCTCTCTCTCTCTCTCTCTCTCTCTCTCTCTCTCTCTCTCTCTCTCTCTCTCTTTACGAAAGCAACTAACTTTATTTGCCTCTCTATCACTTAACTAATGAACAAAACTTATAAAATACTTACTGGTAATCACATACATTTATTAACTTATTTTCCTCTGACATCACAACCTTCCACTGTCTTCGATTGAGGATACAGTCGGGCATGCTGTTCTATCTTATTTCTCTTTCTCTTGTTCATTAATGTTTTTTATAGTTTATATATGATGGATCTAATTTAATGTTGTTGCTGTTCTGGAAATATTTTGATTGTTTATTACTTCTCTCATAGTTTATTTATTTCCTTATTTCCTTTTCTCATTGAGCTAATTTTCCCTGTTGAAGCCCTTGGTCCAACTTATAGCATCCTGCTTTTCCAGCTAGGGTTGTGCTGTTGCTTAGCTTGTACTAATGATAATTATATTTTTATTGTATAACACGATGTTCATACTACTTCACCCCTGGGGAAGATTCCCTTCTTAGATTTGAACATGCAGCCTTTACTCTTTACCAGCCGGCTACTCTTCTGCGTGGTTCTCTTTGATTTCATGTTATTACTTTTAGTAATTGTATCAGAGGGGATGGGTATACTTTTCAACTTTGTGGAAACTTCACTGGTATTCCCCATTAATACTTATTCCTACACTGTCCCAGTCTAAATTCTTAAAAACCCCTTCTAGACCTGCTGTGAATAGATTAGGAGAGATGGAGGTCTCGCTGTCTAACTACATTTTCACTTGAAGTTTTAGGATTGCTGTACTTCTTGTATAGATATCTTCAATTGTTCTAACTGGAAGAATTGGAAGTTCAGCCTTGCCTCTTTATGAGCCGGCTTCACTGTCCACTAATGATTCATATTGATCTCTTGCTATTACTTTTAGTAATTAGATCTTACAGAGAGGAAGGGTATACCTCTTAACTTTATGGAGATTTCCTCCCTCCTAAGGGAGACTCCCTATATAATAACTCAGAAGTTTGTAGCTGTGTAGGAATAAACTATGATTTAATATAATTTATATTTTTCATAGCTATACAAACCTGAGCCATTTACCAAAGTTCCCACCTCAACTGCCCTGCAAGTCTTTGACCAGGTGAGACTTGTGAGGAGGTGACATGAGCAAGAATCCCTTTGTTCCAGGCACATGCTCTATGGTTACCCAGCAATAAAGCATGATGCATTCAAACCAAATTTTTGATTGACCTGTCGTAGAAAATATGATTAACAGTAACCCCCATATAAATGACTCTGGTTTATATAGCTAAGAAAAATAAAATTGTATTAAAAATTAGTGTAAATTTAATTTTTGAGATGTAGGAGTTGGAGTAGGTTATCTATATCAGTCACTACCCTCATTGACTCGATATTTTGGGTGGTTGTACTTTGCACTGTGATTTGGTGGTACCAAAATATAGTCAAGGGTAAGGTCTTTTTCTCAAAAGTTTAGTTGTATGAAGCTTTTTTATGTTAAATCTGGTATATTTTGCCCAAGTCACATTGTCCCTCCTACCAGGTTATTTATTTGAAATAAAGCATAAATTTATAACCAAAATAATTATTTCAGTTCTTACCAGGAATTTATGTAAATTTCCACAGGCCTTCCTATTCACAATAGCTATTATCTTGTTGTATAATTGCCTACTTCATACTTTAGAAGAAATAGAAATGAAAATAATGGCAGCTTGGAATGAACACTATATTCTTGCTCTTTCGTTTCACCAGTGTTTCTTTCAAGAAGGAACAAGGGTTTTACATGTATCTTTTACATGTATCATGGCAAAACATTTGATTTTGTTTTATTTATTCTGGCCAAATGATTTTATTCTTTGAATGAATAGCACAACTATTCCGGTATCAAAATATTTAATTTTAGTTTAGAAACTACATTGCTTTTTGTGGAAAAAAAATCTTTTATAAAAACACATCTAAAATGGTTTATATATAGTATTGTGTAGGTCTAAACTTCAAGCTGCACCGACCTAATACCTGTACCGCACTGAACGTAGTCTTGAAATAAGTTTTGATTGAGATCAAAGAATGATTAGTTCAGTAATATGTAAAAGTTGCTCATATCACAACAAAATTGCCTTTTTTTCTTGTCTACTCACAGGTAGAAAAAGTAAAATCTAATATTTTCATTTTCTCATGTTGATGTATTAGTTATGAACATATCTTATAATACCTTCTCCTTGTCTTACATTTTAGGTGGTAAGAGCAACTTGTAAAGCTTTAAGAGCATTTACTCTGGATGATGACATCAGACAAGAGTTTAGCAAAGCTCACGAACATGCCAGGCAATTAGTAGAAGATCATGACCTCATTACCATCTGTTTAGGAATTTTGAAAGGTAAGTTTTTTAATGTATAATTTTGACATAGCATTTAGTCAGCTATAAAGGCACAATAATCATCCCATATACTGCTCTTCATTTCTAAAACCTTAGTCAAAGGCAGCTCACCCAATGCTCCCAAGAGTGTAGCGATTTGGAACTGTATGCTTTCCCACTGTTTGGCATAGTAAGACAGTCGTTAAACAAACACCAGGGCAAGTAATGTAAAAAGGGAAATAATAGTACCCCACTGGCTGCAGAGGGAATTGTTCCTAGAACACCTGCATTTGCTTGTGGACCAGCCAAGATCATTACCCAGGAGCAAAGATCTATTAAAACCATTACATATGCCAAGGTTTTACCAGGACCTCCCCATGCTAACTCTAAACACCTGGGGACTATCCTATGTCTCATTAGACCCAGCTTTTTAGGTAGTAGGTTGGCCAGGGCACCAGCCACCCATTGAGATACTACCACTAGAGAGTTATTGGGTCCTTTGACTGGCCAGACAGTACTACATTGGCCCCCTCTCTCTGGTTACGGTTCATTTTCTCTTTGCCTACACATACACCGAATAGTCTGGCTTATTCTCCTCTGTCCTCATACACTTAACAACACTAAGGTCACCAAACAATTCTTTTTCTCTAAATGGGATAATTACTGCACTGTAATTGTTCAGTGGCCACTTACCTCTTGGCCACTTACCTCGTGGTAAGGGTAGAAGAGACTAATTAGCTATGGTAAGCAGTTCTTCTAGAAGGACACTCCAAAATCAAACCATTGGTCACTAGTCTTGGGTATTGTCATAGCCTCTGTACCATGGCCTTCCACTGTCTTGGGTTAAAGTTCTCTTGCTTGAGGGTACACTCGGGCACACTATTCTGTCTTATTTCTCTTCTTCTTTTGTTAAAGTTTTTTTACTTTATATAGAAAATTTATTTTGATATAACTGTTCTTAAAATATTTTATTTTTCCTTTTTTCCTTCTCACTGGGCTATTTTCCCTTTTGGAGACCCTGGGGTTATTGTATCCTACTTTTCCAACTAGGGTTGTAGCTTAGCAAATAATAATAATAATAATAATAATAATAATAATAATAAT
This sequence comes from Palaemon carinicauda, assembly GCF_036898095.1. Taxonomy (NCBI): domain Eukaryota; kingdom Metazoa; phylum Arthropoda; class Malacostraca; order Decapoda; family Palaemonidae; genus Palaemon; species Palaemon carinicauda. The sequence continues at coordinate 48,517,051 of NC_090761.1, read as the reverse complement.
AATAATAATTAAGGATAATAATTAATAATTAATATTAAATCTATAGCAGAGTTCTTTTTTTATACAGGACAATAGTAGCCTGGGCATGTAAATACCATATATTACTGTGTAAAGGACAACCCCATGTAAAGGGCGAACACCAAAATTTCCTTTAAAAATAGCGTTTTTATCATGTACTTCATGTAATAGGCGAATGGCAATTTCAAAGCCAGCCTAATGTTATGACACATATAATCTTTATTGTTGCTAGTTATATATTTATGTTTTTCCTTAATAAAGTAAGCTGCGTTTCTGTTTAAGAAAGTATAAAATTAAACAATTCGTTAGTTTGAACACAATGTTTACATATTGTCATTCCTAACCTTCTTCCTCCTTTTCTCACTCAATATTTTGCAACTACGAAAACATATTTTTGCTATAAAGATAAAATTAGATAGATTTATTTTTTAAAAACTCACCTTTACATACAACTATACAATTGGAATAAATATATATGTTTTAAGTCAATCCTTCCAAGCTGCTATGTAAAATGATCTTTCTCGATAATTATACTCTCAAATCTACGAAGAAGGTCCAGGTAAACCTAAGGACAAAAAGACACATTGCTATATTTCCGACTTCTCATCCCACTAAATTCTTGTAGTAATCTCTTTTGGGAAACGACGATGTATTGAAAGATTATCTCCTCTAAAGGGCGCAGCTGAAATTTTGCTTTTATTTTTTGTCATATTGTCTTTTACAAGTTTTTTTAATTATTTTTGTTGACAGATCAACATGCTCTCTATGTTTTATTTTTATTATTCTATATTTTAAACATTTCTTTAAGGGGACCGTCTGCTATGGTGGATTATATAACAGCTTAAAATAGTATAAAATCAAGTTATTATTTCTATGTAGGCTATGCAGAAACATATCGTACATGCTCTCCAGAATTTTCAGCCAATTATTTCTACAAATAATGAAGATAGAGCAGTCTTTAAATGACGACGTCATCTAAACTGCGTAGTCTGCATGACTGAGTTTGACAGAATCGTCTTTGCAAGTTTATTTTTGCTCATGTATAGCATTTTTTCACTTATGTTTCGAAATCTCGTACATCTCTCAAAGATGGAAGGCATTGGTAGAGAGTAGGCGAACATAAAACTACGATCTACGAGAAGACCAGTCATAGTTTCCAAAAATGTATAGAAGTTATGATGTATGTGTATTTGTTTACTGTACTTGCAATTCGGATGTACAGTACAATATGTTTTCACAGCGTCCTTGTGAACTTTATAGCAAGGCCAATGTTACCTATGGTCAAAGAAAGAACAAAAATTAAGCAGAGAGCAACAAAAAAGAACCAAGAAGAGAGGGAAACATGAAAAAGAGTACAAAGCTGGAACATTCTGACTAAAACTCTGACAACAATGAGAGGACACTGGTAACTCATGACACCCTTACACCAAGTGTATTAGTGCACTTAGGGTTTAAATACCTTGTTTAGGGAGCCTTCATGTAGGAATAAACAATAAAAGTAAAAAGTGAGGTTATCATAATAAAGGGATTTTGATAAGGAAAAATCTATTTCTGGGCGAGGAACCTGTGTCGCCCAGTGAAATGCTCCTCTAGCACCATTTCTAAGGCATAGCTATTGCTGAATATACCAGAGAAAAAAAGAGATGCATGGAATGCCAGGAATAAACCTAGCTCGCTCACTCTTTGAGTGTCTGTATAGAAAACTGGGGCGTGATTGAACCATGACCATAAATCCCTCACCAATTAGACCTCTCCTTCATCAACATCCCCCCTCTCTACCCCTACATCTCCCCACCCCCATCCACATTCCTCCTCAGCACTTGCGCTGTTCAGACGTGTTTTGTTTTGCTCTGTGTTGTTTTGCGTTTTTTGGAAGATGTCCGATGTTTTAGAGATCCCTGCTCCCAAGTTGAGTATTGTATTTGTCTGTTTGGGATTTCTAGGTAGCGACACTTATTATTCTTAACCATGTTTGGTGTTTTTGTTTTCGCTGCTGGTTGTTCCCTTTCGGGGGTTCGCTGTGGCCATTGTGTCGCTTCCTCGTGATCTCTTTGTTTATCGGGTTTGCATTTAGTTCCTTATACTCTTTGTAAGCCCTTGTATATGTTTTGGACATCTATTTCATATTTTGGCATGATCATATTTTATTAATTTTTATTATTTTAGCGAATATACCCTTCAGGTTTGTTAGCGCTGTGTTTGATATCCTACTTAGTCGATCTGTAAGCGGTTCGGTGAGTAGCTTTCTTGCCTGCCTTTTTGTTTTTAGTTCATTTCGGGGAGAAGAATACGTTGTTTGTTCTGGATCGTTATTTTCCCGATTTCGGAAGACCTTTTGTTTTTTATTTGCCTTATCCCCTTTCCGTTTTGGCTTATTCCCGATTTAGAAAGGTTTAGGTTTATTTTTATTTTTTATCTCCGTGTTCTTTTCCCCTTAACGTTCTCATTTTACGTGTTTGCTTTTATTTTAATCATGTCATTTACGTCTGCCATTATTTATTGTGTTTATACATACGCTCGCGGGAGCTACATGCTTACCGCCGTTTCAGGTTTTTCCTTTGTGTTTCGGTGGGTGGCTCCCTCCTCCCTTCAATCACGATGGTCACCTGATTTTGTTCTGGTCCCCCCCCACCTCTTGGGTCCCTTCCCCTTACGCCTTCGCCTCCCTCTTCTTCGGAGGGGGTTGGCTTTCGTCACGTGCTCTATGGTAGTAGACAGGAAGTTCCTCGATGTGGGGGGTTGGCCCATACGCTCCCTACGTTAATACAGGTAGCATTTTCTTCTCGCTTCACTTTGGTTGGTAGCCGTTTCCCGGTTATTTATTGTTAAAGTTTAGAGAGAATGATATTGGAAAGAGGAATAAAAATCTCTTAATTTTGTGTGACATTGTTTATTTTCTCTTTTCTCTTTTTTCATGATTATTTTACATCTAGACGAAGAAAATTTTAAAAAAATAATAAGAAAAAAGAAGGAAAATCAAAATTCTGTCAAACAGAATTATTTGCTTTATTAAGTAGTTTTTATGGTATGATTTTCAATGCAATTGGTGTCATGTTAGTTGAGAAAACGCTACCTAATTTAAAAAAAGAAAATAATGATTTTTGCTAATAAATCTTGAAGTTTTGCTCAAGTGACTTGAAATTTTTGTATGATGAAGGTATTATATAAATCTAAGACATATATGGGAATTATGTATTTTGAATAATTAGAACAAGAAATACAAGACATAGCGGATAGTCTCCATAATGATACGATAACTATAACTATTTAGCTTTTTGTTTTTTTTCTATTTTATCATATATCCCTTCTTTATTTTTCCTTATTGTTTCCCTTCCCAGTGGGGTTGCTTCTTGGATAATGATAATAATGATAATAGATGATGATGATGATGGGGATTATGCTAACAATTTCATACATATAACTTTTATTTTGAAATATAGATAATAATGTAACAGATATTATATGATTTGATTTTAAGAAGACTCCTCATCAGATGACTTAAGACTCACAAATGAATCAATATATTTATCTATAACCACATCTTGATTTGCATCGTCCTCCTGTAAGTTTTTGGTGTGTTTTACGTCATTCAACCAATTTCCTTTTTTCACTGAATGCAGTTCATCTTTTAAAAATACCCTTGAATCTACTATTTAAGAAAAATCGCTGCATAGGTTTTCACTTGTGCTCAAATAAGTTCAATTCTGATTATATTGGCAATAGTATGGGGGAAGATGAATAACCTTGTGAATGTTTTCCACTGCAATTCTATTAATCACATATGTGTTATTTGTATTCCAGCTGCTATTACTTGACCATTTCTAAAAGTTGATATTTTAACATAATGTCTCTTGGTGCTTCGCCTTTTCATGAGCCATTCCTTTATATGTGCCTTGTTTGATGTGGGAGTTTTATCTACTCTTGTTGAATGATAAAGTGCATTTTCCATTACAATTATGGAAGCTGGTGATATATTTGATAGAAAAGTCCTACAGAACCATTGTTCAAATAGGGCACTCTTCATTCTGGCTGACAAATAGTTTATGATTATTGTGCGTGTTTCCTTTAATTGACTCTTTAATCTTCGAGACATCTCAGTTATAGCATTTGTAATCTCTCTCTCTCTCTCTCTCTCTCCTGGGTCTGGAGCTGAAACACTTATTGTCGCAGTTGGTTTCTGTTAGTATCTTCCCGCAAGGGATACTTCCTGACGAAAGCTGATTAATAAATGACCATTGCTGATCTGAGATACTATATCGGAAAAGTGGCAACGTTTGTGCCATGCTTCTTTATAGTATAACTGAATAATGATACAAAACTATAACAATTAAAAGCCGAGTTTTTGTATCACTAATTTTTTACATCTAAAGTAATTGTATTCATTATAACCATCAAATGACATCGGTTTCTCTTTATTTTTGAAATACAATGTTGGCAATATGGTAATGTATGTTTTTGTCAAGTACAGCTGAACCTTCTTTGTAGATTTGACAGAGTATGGCAGTAGTTGTTTGGAAAATTTGCTAATTCTTATACCCGATTGCCACAGCCCTTAAATAGCAAACAAACATTTTTATACAGCAGCTACTACTTACCTACTAACTAACGTGAATTTCAAGTTTATTGAGTAAAATTTTTTCCCTTATTTAAACTTGTTTGTATTATTGTTTTCCTGTATACCATAGTGAGATATCGGCAACCTGCAAATTTTGAGGTTTCAGAGAGCCACTGCTACCGCCATCTCTTGGCAAATAATGTAAACATTCCTAGTTGTCCGAAACAAGTTTTTAGTGACGGAAGTATTGTAATAAAGAAAAAATTAATTCTTATTTTTATTTTACTCAAACACACGACTACAGTGTATGATTATACTGAACGTACTATACGTTGTTAAGTCAGTCCTTCCTAAGAACTGTGTAGGTAGAAAAATGAATTACTTGTACAAATATAGAAAATTCTAGGTTTTGGACAATTAGGCTTGCCTACCAGCAGATTCACACAACAGAACCCAATTACAGTACTATAAATAAATAAAGATAAAATTACCTAGAAATATTCCTATTTTACTTAAACATAAAACTACATACCATAATTAAAATGAGTGTATCACATGATTTTAGGTCAATTCTTCCAACCTACTAACCTGTTAATGAACCCTATGCAATTAGAATACCCTAACAACAACACAACAGAATAAATATTTTCATAATTCCAAAAGTATCTCTAGTGTAATGGGCGAACCCTGACTTTTTTCATCCAAAATTGGTCTTGAAATTACACCCTTTACACAGTAATATACAGTATATATCAGTAGACATATCCTTTGGTTAAGATTGTTTTGAGCTGGTAGGGACATTTGAACATTAAGTACTCACTAAGTCTAAAGTTTCACTATATTAGAACTTGGGTGTGGCATTTGATTTTTTTACCCAAATGGAAAATGAAAACAGTTTCTTTTGACTTTGGCTTCTGCTCAAAGTCAGTCAACTGCAAGTCTTATTTGATAAAGTGGCATCAGTAATAATGATGTACTCAAATCTTTCTCAATTTCTTTGTAAGAGGGATAACAGATAAATGAGACATGTAGGTCAGCTATTACCAAGACTTAGTGTAAGTTGTAGGTCTCAGCAGTGACAGGTTACTGCTCGGCCTTGAGCCTTGCCTTTAGGCTGAAAGGAGGTAACGTTCCCTCTTTGTTGGAGTTGTCTCTTCTCATATGGAGTTTCGAGCTTACCTGTCCTCAGTCAGAAGTTGGATCACCTCCATGGAACGTGTTTTGCATCCTTTAGTCCCTGAAGGATGCTCCCCCTACGAACCATTACGCCAGGCATCAGATCTTCACTTAACGGTTTTCCTTCTCGCGTTGGCTTCGGCCAAGAGAGTCGATGAACTCCATGGTCTTTCCTACGACATCTGCCATTCAATGGCATGGGAAGAGGTAATGCTGAGCTTTGTCCCTGGGTTTATTGCCAAGACTTAAAATCCGGGAGTAGCAAATCCTAAATTCATGCCTTCTGGATTGGGAGTTTTCGTAATGTAACCGATGATCCAGATCAACTGCTACTTTGTCCAGTGTGGAGTTTGAGGTATTACCCCAAAAGAACTGTTGAAGCTCTCCCCTGAGTGTTAGAACTCTTTGTCAGAACAGGGAAGGTCAAGAGGAGGACCACCAAGAACATGATCCCTGCTTGGATTTGCAAGGTCATAGACTGAGCGTTGAACCCTAATCCTTCTCCAAAGACAAGACGACCCAGAGCTCATGACGTTAGGGGCATAGGTACGTCCCTAGTGTTCAAGAAAACTACTCTGTGATGCAGGTCTTGCAAGCGGGCGTGTGGAAACGTCAGACGACCTTCACCGCCCACCACCTGCAAGACATGACCTACAGGAACTTGGAGATATTTTCTATTGGCTCTATGGTGGCTGCACAACAAGTGGTTTAGACACCTCAGGCTCCTTGATGGACAGGTAGCAGGTGTTAGACGGTAGAGGTTACCCGGGATTAAGTCTGGGATGAATCTTAATCCCTTCGGTACGAGGCACCGGTCCCCTCCCCCTACCCCTGCTAAGTAGCGGTGGGATAGTTACGCCTTGCTAAAAGTTTTATGGCTAGTCTTCCAGCTTCGCCAAAAGTATATTCCTTAATAAAGAGCTCAAGGTTTGTATCGTTAAAAAAAATTCAAATTACTTTAAATTTGTCATTTTTATTTGGCGAATTCTTACACTTTGGTACATTGACCCTTGGCAATGGGTCACATTCCTGAGTAAGGCATTATGATCCTACTGATCTTCGATCCCAAAAGCATATGATGCTGAGTATATGGAACTCAAGGTCATTGCTCTTAGAAGAATAGTATATAGAACCCAATGTCAGTTGTAGTGGGTGAAGAGTTTCATCCCATTGGCATTTCCTTATGAAAAGGTCTTTTGAAAAGTTTGTATTCATTTCACAGGCAAAAATACACAGTATTACTTTTACTAAAGCTCTTGCCTTCTTTTGGGTGGTAAAACTTAGTCCAAATAGATTGCAAAGTTGTAAAACTAAATCCAAATAGGTAGCCAAAATAAATGAACAGGATCGCAGAGCCCCTTTTTTTTATAACTTATTTCAGGTAAAATGTACTGGAAGCTTGCTAAGGACACTTATGGAGACGTGGTTGATTCATCAAATGGATTAGTACTGTATTAATGGAAATATAAAATTGGAACAGTTTTGACTGACTTTAACAACATACTGCCTGGAATCATTTTTTTTGCTGTATTTATTACTTTATGATACCCATTTCTACTATTTTTAACCTTTCACATCTGTATCACATTGAATTATATATACTATAAGCACTCTATAGTCATATGTTCATTCTTAACTACAGTATGAAATTACATTAAATTTGATTAAAAGTTTTATTATTCTATTCTCAGATTATCTGAATGAGAGTGACACTGCAAGTGAGTTGTTGTCTACTGTAAGTAAACTATGTGTGAGAGCAGAGTACTGTCAGCTTGCTGTCGACAAAGGGGCTCTGGTTGTTATCAATGATGTTTTGGTGTCATTCCCTGACCATGCGGTATGATAATTATTGTAATTGTTTGAATTTTAACCTGTTATGTTCATCATTGTACAGTAACATTGAACATTTCTGAGATATCTTAGATAGGAATATGTAATTAGTGATCTGCACTTTGTTGAGGTTGTAACATTTTTATACAAGGACATTGATTCCTATGCAGATATCAACTTCCGAGTCATATTATGGGGTTACTTCTGGTTTTGTTTCTTATGGCCTGACAGTAATTGAGAATCGATAGGATGCGTCATGCTATGCTGCTGAGCAGCTAGTACGCATGACTGCATACGGTTGTCTCGAACGTCTAGTCACTTCACTTCTGGTTGTAGAGGCAATAGGACGTTCCTGCCTTCATTCCTACGGTCAGACAATCGCATCGCTTGCTCGTCACCCTTTTCTTTCCTTGTGCTTATTGTCTTTGTGTTAGGGCATTATTTGTCACTTGCATGTGAATTATTTGTGTTGCATAGTGTGTCTTATCAAGTGTGTTGACCTTGATGTGTTCCTGTCTGGGTCGTAATGTTCGTCCTTGTGGAACCTTTATGAGCAGAATAGATGTGTATCCTCACCCGGTTTGTCCAACGTGTAGAGGAAAGAGATGTTCGATAGAATCCCAAAGTGAGTTGTAGGGACTGGTCTTCCCCCCAATGGGGTAGGTATCGTTCTCGCAGGAAGAAGAGAACCAAAAGAGATCTTTCGCCTCCCTCTCCCTCGGGAAGTTGTGAGAAGAAACGTAAGGTAAGTGCGGCGTTGAATGTTCTCACCTATCGTAGTCCTGTGTGTCAGAATTCTTCTGAGGTGTCTGTCATGGAGGAAGATGGAGTTAATGTCGTAAACATTTTATCTCTTACTGTTAGTAATGTGCATTACCAGATTGAACATATTCTTATTACGGATCCCTTGTCTAAGGCAGCTGTGCTCCCTGAGCCAGATCCACTAATGCTTCTATTCCAGACTATGCTGCCTTGTCTAGGACCCCCCCCCCCTGAGTGCACTGAGTAAGCAGTTATACTCTGATTATGCTGACATGTTCTTGTTAGAAGTGTCTCTGATAAAAATAGTAGAAGTATCTCCTCATTCCCATTAGGACCTTAGAGTTGAGCCTGTCATTTTGCCACATACTGAGATGACCTTATTAGAAGATCCTGATTATCAGTTTCCAAATCATCCTACCGAGAAACACTTGCCTCGTATGTCTAGGGGTGCTCGATGAGAAACTCCTCTAATGAGTGCCTGGGGTGACTCTAGAGAGTTGTCATCTCAATACTTTGATGGTGGTTGGACTGCTTTGGCTGTGTCTCCCCCCCCCCCCCCCCACCAGATTTGGCAACACCATCTGCTCCAAGCAGGGCTCCCCTCCCAAGTTTTTAAAGCCAGGAGGTTGAGTGTTGTTATTCCTGCTATACCTAATGTTTGTCCAAGAACACTCGCCGGCCAAAAGCCCAGAATCTTGAATCTGAATGTGCCAACGGAGCTAAATGTGATGACGTCACTTTACGTGCCACTCTCACTGCGCGGGAGGTTATCCCCCTTACAGCCTAGGCAGGCCGATAGGTCCAAGCAAGTCGCATCTCTCAGGCGTCGTGACGTCATAAAATGTCGCCATCTTGATGCGGGAGTGCATTCCTCCACGTTATGATGATGTTAGGTAAATGGTGACTCGTCCCTCTGATAGTGAAGGACATAACAATCCATACAGAGCTTCACTGAGGTTTTATAAACTTTCGGCCTGCGACTGAAGAGATAGAACTCCTTCCTATGCAGATAAGAACCCTGTGTCTGATGCTAAAGAGAGATATTTGGAATATCTCATCAGGTGTCTCATTCCAGAGGACAGTTAGAATTATCTTTGTCTTTTGTTCCTGAATTTGTAGCCAGAACCCAAAATTCTTTGTCTTTTGTTCCTAAATTTGTGGCCAAAACCCAAAATCCAGTTAATAATGATACTGTATCAGATTTGACTCTTTCATGATCTTGTCTCTTAAAGAGGTAACTGATGACCCGGATGACATGTTACTATGTTCTTTGAGAGTAGTATGTAAATATTTAAAAAGAACAAAGTATCTCAGACCTAGGATCTCTAATTTGTTTGTGAGCACTAGCCATTTCAAAAAGGTTTCCAGAAACACCATCTCTTGGGTTAAGAGAAATCATCATGAGATCCTATAAGTCCTCAGGGGATGCATCTCAAAAGGGTCCCCTCTTGAGCACATGATATATGTGGTCTTACTGCAACCCCAATGTTCTGCAAAAACCATTCGGTAGCTCAAGTTTCAAAAGAAGGAGTCTGGAAGAGACCAACCACTTTTACAAACCACTTCCTTAAAGATTGCACACACAGGTCCTCCTTTTTTAACAATGTAGCTGAGCTTGCTGCACTGTTTACAAATAATTCACCTTGACCTCTTACTATTACTATTACTATAGTAAGTGTATCTTGGAGTAAAGGCAGACCTACTACCCCAAGGACACTTTATCCCTCCTAAGAAAGACTCCCCATTAAATGACTCAAAAGTTTGTATCTGTGTAGGAAAAAACTACAAATCTAGTACTTTGTATTTTTCCTAACTACAAACCTGAGTCATTTACCAAAGGTCCCAACTCAGCCTCCTCTTAACCCTTTTACCCCCAAAGGACGTACTGGTACGTTTCACAAAACTCATCCCTTTACCCCCATGGACGTACCAGTACGTTCTTGCAAAAAACTGCTATTTAAAATTTTTTTTGCATATTTTTGATAATATTTTGAGAAACTTCAGGCATTTTCCAAGAGAATAAAACCAACCTGACCTCTCTATGACAAAAATTATGGCAGTTAGAGCAATTTTAAAAATATATACTGCAAAATGTGCTTGAAAAAAATAACCCTTGGGGGTTAAGGGTTGGAAATTTCCAAATACCTGGGGGATAAAAGGGATAAGTCTTTAACCAGAAGAGTGATGTGACTAGATGCTCGAGACAAGTGTACAGTATGCATTCATGCGCACTAGCTGCCCAGCAGCGTAGCATGACCCAACTTAACGATTCTCAATTTTTGTCTGGCTGTAAGAAACCAAACCAGAAGTAACCCAATTAAATGACTCAGGATTGTATAGCTAGGAATAATACAAATTTGCATTAAATTTGTAGTTTTAGATTAATATGAAGGTTTGGGATCATTCAGTAATGATTATGGAAATCAATAATCTTGTATTATTGTTTGTCTTGTATGCAGGAAATATTAGTAATCCGATATTTTCCATCTTTTAACATATAAAGTATATCTTCAACAGGGACTTAACAAACAGGCAATGTTGCTTTTGAAAAATATGGTTGGCAATGATAAAGTAAAAGAAGAGGCTATGAAGACGGGTGCACCTTTCCTAATTATATCAGCACTAGATAAACATCAGGTTAGTAATTTCCAATGCTTTTAATGAAAGTTTTAGTCTTAAGAATATTTTTGTGCAGAGTTTATGAATTGTTATGACATTTCACCCATCTCGTTCACTTATGGAAAATATCCTCCTTTTGAATCATCATCAGCATCAACTCCCATGCCTTTTGACTCGAAGGGTCTCGATCAGATTTCGCCAGGCGTCTCTATCTTGAACTTTTAATTCAATATTTCTCCATTCATCATCGTCGATTTCACGCTTCAAAGTCCTCTGCCATGTAGGCCTGGGTCTTCCAACTCTTCTAGTATCTTGTGGAGCCTAGTTAAATGTTTGGGAACTAATCTCTCTTGGGGAGTGCAAAGAGCATGCCCAAACTATCTCCATCTACCCCTCACCATGATCTCATTCACATATGGCACTCGATTAAATTCTCTTATAGTTTCATTTTTCAAGCTGTCCGGCCATTTAGCACCCAATATTCTTCTGAGGGCTTTGTTCTTAAATCTGCTAAATCTGTTTAATATTGTTTCATTTTCATACCATGACTCATGTCCATACAGTAACACCAATTTCACTAAACAGGTATATAGGAGAATTTTTACTTGTAATTTCAGGCGATTTGACATCCAAATTTTCAATATTAAACTTAGCCGGTGATTATATAAGCTGCAGCTCTGCTGCTCGACAGAAAACTCTACGTTCAAAATCCGCCAGCGATCGCCATGCAGGTAGGGGGTGTACATCAACAGCGCCATCTGTCAGGCAGGTACTCAGTACTCAATGTAAACACAGAACTCAATTTTCTCTCTGTCGTGCTACCGGCAAGACCTACTAATTCGCTGTTGCTAACTGGATTGGTTTTCACATCTTTTTGGTGAAGTACACATTTCTGGTTTTGAGCTTTCGCTTTGCAGGCTTTATCTTCAATACATCCTTGCATTCTTTTGTTGATATCGGATTATTTGTTGATGACTTTGGATAGTTTTTGAATTCCCCACTTGACTAATTCAAAATGGCTGACCCTTCTCAAGTCCCTAAATTCAGGAAGTGTAAGGCTAGGGACTGTTCAAGGCGTCTTCCGAAGGCCTCTATCGATCCTCACACCGTTTGTTCCAATTGTCGGGATAAAACCTGCCAATTGGAAGATCGATGTGAGGAATGCGTTGGGCTTTTGGAATTCGATTTTATCGAATTCCTTAAATATACACGTAGGCTAGAGAGAGATAGAGTCAGGAGAAGTTCGTCTCGCTCCGTTGAATTTTCCTCTCCTCATGCCCCACAACCTATTCCTTCCCCTGTAGTGGTTGCTCCTGATCCCCCTTCTAGCACTCAAGAACCTTCGATGGCAGATATGATGCGTGCCATCCAAGCTCTGGGTGAGAGAGTCGAGTCCTTGGCTAGTGACCGCAACCAGCTCATGGCAGACGTCAAGGAGCTGAAGTGTAAGAGTGCAGTGGGTGATAAAGTGAGTGATAGTGTTGTGGATAGTGTTGCGCTTGAGGGTTCGTCTGTTCGTGCCTGTCGTCCTCCCAGTCCGGGACCTCTTGCAAGCTCCCAAGCCCAGGGGAGAAGCAATGTCGTACGACCAAAGGGTTCGAGAGGCTTTAATCAGCGAACAGACGTTCCCTCCGTGGTTTCGGGCGTATCTACCCAAGATCGCCCCACCCACACAAAGACGAGAGAGCCCATTTATTCCTCGTCTGCGGAAGAGGTTTCTCGTAAAAAACCATGGACCAAGGTCTCGCGGCCTCTTAAGCGCAAGTCGGTCCCTTCCGCTCAAGTCCAACGGCCCAGTTGTAGCCACTGGGTCAGTTCGGACTCGCTGCAGTCTTCCGACGACTGCTCACCTCCTAAGAGAGGCAAAGCGGTACCGCATCAGGCAGTCACACCGTCTGTTGCCGCACCTGCTCCTGTAGACCCTAAGTGGGCTTTGCTGCAGACCATGCAGGCTCAGTTAACGTCATTGATGCAGGACTTTCGTGCGGAGAAGGTTGACGCTGCACCAACCTCTAGCCTACAACCACCCACGGTTGTGCGTCCTGTGGACGCTGAGGCAACCTTCGGCCGCACTCCAGCTGAGAGAGTCCCGCCACCCATGCGCTGCCAGCCGCATGTTGACGTTCAGCGACGCACGGAACCTTCCGTTGACGTTCGCGAGGTACAACAACAGTCTAAGTTGTTTTGTTTTGACGCGGTGCGTCAACCTCCGCAACCCATTGTGGTTACCTCTGCTCGCCCACATCAGACTACACAGTCTGGAGTAGACGCTAGGCGTCCCCGCGCTGCTATGGTTGTTGCCAGTTCACAGACTGGGCAACAGTTCCATGACGTTGCGTCCGGTTCAGTCACGCGTGCACCCGTGCTGCCGGACTCAGCTGACCAGCCGATTCCTACTCCTTTGCCGCTTCCTCCTCAGTTCTCAGATGATGGACTCTCTGATGATGACGACGCGGCCCACATTGATGACCCACATACGGACCTTGACGAACCCAAGACCACGCAACCCTCTTTGGACTTTAGAAAAGTTCTTGCTCTGTTCAAAGAGATGTATCCGGACCAGTTTGTGTCTGCGGCTCCACGCTCCCCTCCATCAGAGTTTGCTTCAGGTACGCAGTCATCCGCGCCTGCCTTTACGAAACTCGTCCTCGCCCGCTCGTCCAAGAGAGCTTTACGGGTTTTAGGAGACTGGATGCAGTCCAAAAAGGACCTAGGGAAGACAGCGTTTTCGTTTCCCCCTGCGAGACTCTCTTCCAGATCGAGCGTCTGGTATGCCACGGGAGAAGTTCTCGGCTTGGGAGTCCCTGCCTCTGCCCAGGGCGACTTCTCAAGCCTTGTAGACTCTCCCCGCCGCCTAGCCATGAGACGCTCGAAGATTAGTTGGTCCTCCTCGGACTTTGACCATCTTCTGAAAGGCATTTATAGAGCCTTTGAAGTTTTCAACTTCCTTGACTGGTGTTTGGGAGCCTTAAGTAGGAAAATCTCATCGGCTGATAGAGATGTCTCCGTACTTATTATGTCCTGCATGGATAAAGCCATCCGCGATGGATCCAACGAGCTCTCCTCCTCTTTTACTTCAGGAGTCCTTAAGAAGCGAGAGTCCCTTTGCTCTTATCTGTCGGCAGGAGTTACTCCCTGTCAAAGATCTGAACTACTCTTTGCTCCCTTATCGAAGTTTTTGTTCCCTGAACATTTGGTTAAGGACATAGCTTTGTCACTCGTGCAGAAGGACACCCATGACTTGGTAGCGTCCTCTGCTCGCAAAGGGACTCCTTCGACATCCTTTTCTGCAAGACCAAGGATAGACACTCCGGCGTCCAGGTTTATTCCGCCCTTTCGTGGCAGAGCTCCCAGCAGGGGAAGTACTCGTGCCGAGGGAAAGAGAGGAAAGAAGAGAGGAGCCAAGTCCTCACGTGGCAGAGTCTGACTGCCCGCAGCCTCAGACAGCAGTAGGTGCCAGACTCAAGAACTTCTGGCAAGCCTGGGAGAAGAGGGGCGCAGACCAACAGTCTGTGAGGTTGCTCAGAGAGGGGTACAAAATTCCATTTGTACACAAACCTCCTCTAGCGACTTCCCCCATCGACCTCTCTCCCATATACCGAGAGGAATCAAAGAGACAAGCCCTGAAACTAGAAGTGTCTCTTTTGCTAGAGAAGGGAGCGGTGGTGAAAGTCTCGGACCTTCAATCACCGGGGTTTTACAACCGCCTCTTCCTAGTGCCGAAGAAGACAGGAGGTTGGAGACCGGTGCTAGACGTCAGTGCTCTAAACGTCTTTGTCACGAAGACAAAGTTCACCATGGAGACCACGAAATCAGTCTTAGCAGCGGTCAGAAAGGGAGACTGGATGGTCTCTCTCGAGTTCCTGCCTCTGCCCAGGGCGACTTCTCAAGCCTGGTAGACTCTCCCCGCAGGCTAGCCATGAGACGCTCTAAGATATGCTGGTCTCCTACGGACTTAGACCATCTGTTGAAAGGAGTGTTTAGAGCCTTCGAGGTCTTTAACTTTTTGGACTGGTGTCTGGGAGCTTTGAGCAGGAAGATCTCCCCGTCTGACAAGGAATCTTCCTTGCTCATAATGTCCTGCATGGACAAGGCCATACGAGACGGATCTAGTGAACTTGCGGCTTCGTTCGTATCCGGGGTCCTCAAGAAACGGGAGAACCTTTGCTCTTTCCTGTCAGCTGGAGTAACACCATGTCAGAGATCTGAACTCCTTTTTGCTCCCCTCTCAAAGTGCCTTTTTCCAGAGGACTTGATTAAGGAGATTGCTGCCTCTTTGATTCAGAAGGACACCCATGACCTGGTTGCGTCCTCTGCCCGCAAAGCCACCCCTTTGCCTTCCGTGTCAAGACCCAGGATGGACACTCCAGCGTCCAGATTCATTCCGCCCTTTCGTGGCAGAGCCTCCAGCAGAGGAGGTGCTCGTGCCGAAGGGAGACGTGGGAAGAAGAAAGGTACCAAGTCCTTTAAAGGCAGAGTCTGACTGCCTCCTTCTTCAGACAGCAGTGGGAGCCAGACTCAAGAACTTCTGGCAGACCTGGGAGGCAAGAGGCGCAGATGCACAATCTGTGAAGCTGCTCAGAGAAGGGTACAAGATCCCGTTTGTCCGCAAACCCCCTCTAGCAACGTGTCCCATCGATCTCTCTCCCAGGTACAGAGAGGAAGACAAGAGACGAGCTTTGAAGCAGGAGGTGTCTCTCTTACTAGAAAAGGGAGCGGTAGTCAAAGTCCGGGACCATCAATCCCCGGGCTTCTACAACCGTCTCTTCTTAGTGGTAAAGAAGACAGGAGGGTGGAGGCCGGTGCTAGACGTCAGTGCGCTGAATGTCTTTGTCACAAAGCAGACGTTCGCCATGGAAACCACAAAGTCTGTTCTAGCAGCGGTCAGAAAGGAAGGCTGGATGGTCTCTTTAGACCTAAGGGACGCTTACTTTCACGTCCCCATCCACCCAGACTCCCAACCTTTTCTGAGATTCGTTTACGAAAAGGTTGTCTACCAATTTCAAGCCCTGTGCTTTGGCCTAAGCACAGCTCCTCTTGTGTTTACGAGGCTGATGAGGAATATAGCCAAATTCCTTCATTTAGCGGACATCAGAGCCTCCCTCTATTTGGACGACTGGCTTCTAAGAGCCTCTTCCAGTCGTCGCTGTCTGGAGAATCTAAAGTGGACTCTAGATCTGATCAAGGAATTGGGTCTCCTGGTCAATATAGAAAAGTCTCAACTGGTCCCATCCCAAACTATTGTGTATTTAGGGATGGAGATTCACAGTCAAGCTTTTCGGGCTTTTCCGTCGGCCCCCAGAACAAGTCAAGCCCAGGTATGCATCCAGAACATGCTGAAGAGGGAACGATGTTCAGTCAGACAGTGGATGAGTCTGATAGGGATGCTATCATCCCTGGAACAGTTCGTTTCGTTAGGGAGACTACACCTCCGTCCCCTTCAATTTCACCTAGCTGTTTACTGGAAAAAGGACAAGACGCTAGAAGCGGTCTCGATCCCCATTTCCGAGAAGATGAAGTCGTCCCTGACTTGGTGGAAGGACAGTATCAGCCTCAGAGAGGGTCTGCCCCTGGCTGTTCAGACCCCCAACCACGTTCTCTTCTCGGACGCATCGGACACGGGCTGGGGTGCGACTTTAGACGGTCGGGAATGCTCGGGAACTTGGAACTCGCATCAAAGAACGTTACATATCAACTGCAAGGAGCTACTGGCAGTTCATC
This sequence comes from Palaemon carinicauda, assembly GCF_036898095.1. Classification (NCBI taxonomy): domain Eukaryota; kingdom Metazoa; phylum Arthropoda; class Malacostraca; order Decapoda; family Palaemonidae; genus Palaemon; species Palaemon carinicauda. Next base: position 48,500,370 of record NC_090761.1, on the reverse strand, counting down.
TGGCCTTGAAAAGCTTCAAGTCCCTCCTTCAAGGCAAAGTGGTGGAGGTGAACTCGGACAACACCACGGCTTTGGCGTACATCTCCAAGCAAGGAGGGACCCATTCTATGACGTTGTACGAGATCGCAAGGGACCTCCTCACCTGGTCAAAAGATCTAAACCTTTCACTAGTAACGAGGTTCATCCAAGGCCACTTGAATGTCATGGCAGATTGCCTCAGCCGGAAGGGACAAATCATTCCAACAGAATGGACCCTACACAAGGATGTGTGCAAGAGACTGTGGGCCACATGGGGCCAGCCTACCATAGATCTCTTCGCAACCTCGATGACCAAGAGGCTCCCAATATATTGCTCACCAATCCCGGACCCAGCAGCAGTTCATATAGATGCCTTTCTACTGGATTGGTCACATCTAGACCTTTATGCATTCCCCCCGTTCAAGATTGTCAACAAGGTACTGCAGAAGTTCGCCTCTCACGAAGGGACAAGGTTGACGTTAGTTGCTCCCCTCTGGCCCGCGAGAGAATGGTTCACCGAGGTACTTCAATGGCTGGTGGACGTTCCCAGAACTCTTCCTCTAAGGGTGGACCTTCTACATCAGCCACACGTAAAGAAGGTACACCAAGGCCTCCACGCTCTTTGTCTGACTGCCTTCAGACTATCGAAAGACTCTCTAGAGCTAGAGGCTTTTCGAAGGAGGCAGCCAGGGCGATTGCTAGAGCAAGGAGGACATCCACTCTTAGAGTCTACCAGTCGAAGTGGAAAGTCGTCCGAAACTGGTGCAAGTCAGTATCAGTATCCTCGACTAGTACCTCTGTAACCCAAATAGCTGACTTCCTATTATACCTGAGGAAAGAAAGATCTCTTTCAGCTCCCACGATCAAAGGTTACAGAAGCATGTTGGCATCAGTCTTCCGTCACAGAGGCTTAGATCTTTCCAACAACAAAGATCTACAGGACCTCCTTAAGTCTTTTGAGACCACGAAGGAGCGTCATTTGGCTACACCTGGTTGGAATTTAGACGTGGTACTAAGATTCCTTATGTCAGTAAAGTTCGAGCCGCTACAATCAGCCTCCTTTAAAGATCTCACTTTAAAGACTCTTTTCCTGGTATGCTTGGCCACAGCTAAAAGAGTCAGTGAGATTCACGCCTTCAGCAGGAACATCGGATTTTCATCTGAAACGGCTACATGTTCTTTACAGCTTGGTTTTCTAGCCAAAAACGAGCTACCTTCTCGTCCTTGGCCGAAATCGTTCGATATTCCAAGCCTTTCAAATATGGTTGGAAATGAACTAGAAAGAGTCTTATGCCCTGTTAGAGCTCTTAAGTTCTATTTAAAACGAACTAAACCTTTACGAGGACATTCAGAAGCTTTATGGTGTTCTATTAAGAAACCTTCTTTGCCCATGTCAAAGAATGCCTTATCTTATTATATCAGACTGTTGATACGAGAAGCTCATTCCCATCTGAGTGAGGAAGACCAAGCTTTGCTGAAGGTAAGGACACATGAAGTTAGAGCTGTCGCAACTTCAGTGGCCTTTAAACAAAATAGATCTCTGCAGAGTATAATGGACGCAACCTATTGGAGAAGCAAATCAGTGTTCGCGTCTTTTTATCTTAAAGATGTCCAGTCTCTTTACGAGAACTGCTACACCCTGGGACCATTCGTAGCAGCGAGTGCAGTAGTGGGTGAGGGCTCAACCACTACATTCCCCTAATTCCATAACCTTTTTAATATTTCTCTTGAAATGTTTTTTATTGTTGTTTTTGGGTTGTCCGGAAGGCTAAGAAGCCTTTCGCATCCTGGTTGATTTGGCGGGTGGTCAAATTCTTTTTTTGAGAAGCGCCTAGATTAGAGGTTTTGATGAGGTCCTGTAGTATGGGTTGCAACCCTTGATACTTCAGCTCCTAGGGGTCGCTCAGCATCCTAAGAGGATCGCGAGGCACCGTAAGGAAGACGTACTTAAAAAGGCAGAGTAATTGTTCAAGTCGACTTCCTTACCAGGTACTTACCGTATATACTCGTGTAATGTTCGATTTTTGAAGGCCTATTTTTCAGTTAAAAAAGTAAGGGTCGAACATTACACGAGATATATATTTGAAACAGTAAAAATTTCTGGCCTACCGGTAGGTAAACGTAAGCTAGGCCTACGCGAAAATTACCCTAGGCTATGCTACCTACCGGTAGGTAATCGTAGGCTATGCTTACACGTATATAAGGTTACCTTCTGGTAGGTAAACATAGGCTAGGCCTATATATACAGTACTAACCATGTTCATTTAACACCAGACATATTATTAGCATGGATTTTATTTCCTAAACAATCATAAATAGTTTTTTTTTGCTAGGAGTAATGACTTTACCATAACGCAGCAGCTATGAAGCTAGCAAACTGTCGGGTTGCGTACGTTATAACGTGATATGGTTAATGAAAAAATAAGGCTCATTTTATTTTACTTGGTATTGTATATTAATTGATATTAATAATAAACCGCAAAAATTTTTATTAATTGAATCCACATTTTTTTTTCTCCAAGTTCGAACGCTAGTTTCGGTAACTCCAAACATTTTTACGGCTTGAACGTTATTTGTCGCTTCAGCGGACAGCGGCTGCAATAATTTGAAGCTTGAATTTTGCAGTAAATTTTTTATATTTCTTGGTAGACATCTTGATGGGTTATGAGTAAATTCTTATTCATATATATTGTGAGGAAAAAAAATGATTAGCATAACGGGTAATTATAATCACCGTACAGTGAACCCTCGTTTATCGCGGTAGATAGGTTCCAGACGCGGGCGCGATAGGTGAAAATCCGCGAAGTAGTGACAGCATATTTACCTATTTATTTAACATGTATATTCGGACTTTTAAAACCTTCCCTTGTACGTAGTACTGTTAACAAACCACCCTTTAATGTACAGAACACTTAATGCATGTACTACAGCACCCTAAACTAAAACAGGCACAAATATTAAAGGCGATTTTATATCATGTGTTTCCTAAACACCTAAAAAGCACGATAAAAAATGGCAACCAATGTTTTGTTTACGTTCATCTCTGATCATAATGAAGAAACAAACTCATTTAGTGTACACATATATGTACGTATGGTTAGTTTTTGCATCGATTATATTGATTATACAGTACTGTATGTTGATTTTTTTATTACCAATGTTTTAGTTTACGTATTTTTCTTAGGACTTCCAAATGAAATCTTTTTCTTTATGACGCCGCCTGAAACGACGGCGTGTACGCTCAGTAAACAACCACGCTCAGAACAAACAAGGCATTTAACACGCATGATGATAGTGATAAATAATGATACAGTACATACAGTATTTACAGTAAAAGCATTTACAAAATATGTTACCTTACAAATATAAATTATACAGTACTTGTACGTAGCAAAGCAGGAAAACAATTTGAGAGAGAGAGAGAGAGAGAGAGAGAGAGAGAGAGAGAGAGAGAGAGAGAGAGAGAGAGAGAGAGAGAGATTGTTTTACGTACGTAAATGTAAATTTTAAACAAAAAAAATATGATAGGTTACAACATGTAGACTTTTAAAACCTTCCCTTTAACTTAATGCATACAGTACGTACATTACTAAACTATAAAACAGGTTAAAGTAAAAAATAAAGATTGTTACTGTACTCACCACGAAAGAAGTTCAAGAAAAACTTGAATGACGATGGCGATGAATTTGCTGCACAGTAGAAATGATGATGATGAAGCTGATGATGTGTTCTACTGTGCAGTCAATGATAGTATTTTACGTCTCTTCAGACGGAGGTGTCTTTTCCTGGGACACCTCTTCAACTTCTTCAATTTCTTCCGAAGGCGTACTAGCAGGAGGAACTGGCTCTTTTTTGCGAGGCTGAAAAAACATTGTGATCGGAAGTTGTTGCCGCTGCTTCTTTTTTCGATCCAAGAGCATCCTGTAGGGAGTCGTGATGTCATCAACCTTGTTGCAGAATTGCATCGAGCGAACCATATCCTCGTCCCACTCTTGCAACATTTCTTTCGCCTCCTTCATATGGTTGCAGAACTTGGCGAGCCGTTCTAATGTTAAGCCCGTTTCTTCGACATTTTCTTGGGTCTCTTCCTGGGTACCCTCACTCTCTTCCTCACTTGCCGATTTCGTCAGGTCTTCGAGGTCTGCGTCAGTTAGGGGCTGGGAATGGCAGTCCAACAACTCGTTGACGTCTTCAGTCGTCATGTCGCCAAACCCGTCACCCCCAATTATGGCAGCCAACTGCACAGATTTCCGTATTGCAGAGTGTTGGATTTCCGACGGAGTAAATCCCTTGTCGTCGTAAACAATATCGGGCCACAGCTTCTTCCAGCTCGCATTTACGGTTGCAGGTTTCATCTCTTGAAGTGCCTTTTGAATATTCTGCAGGCACGTGGCTATGGTGTACTGCCGCCAGTACGCCTTCAAGTTGAAGTCTTCATCCTCGTCATCTTGGGCAGCATCCACACACGCAACGAGGTCCGCCAAGGTATTCTTCGTGTAGAGGGCCTTGAACGCCCTGATAACCCCTTGGTCCATTGGTTGAATTAATGACGTGGTGTTGGGTGGCAGGAACTCAACCTGAACGCCCTCACGCGACAGGTCAGTTGCGTGTCCACCAGCGTTATCCATAAGGAGAAGGATCTTGAATGGCAAGCCCTTCTCTAAGAGATATTCATGGACTTGCGGGATGAAACACTGGTGGAACCAGTTGGAGGTCAGCATCTTCGTAATCCATGCTTTTTGATTATGCATCCAGTACACGGGAAGGAGATTCTTATTTTTGTTTTTCAAAGCGCGAGGATTTTTCGACTTATAAATAAGCCCCGGCTTTAACAAAAATCCAGCAGCATTGCCACACATCACGAGGGTAACGCGATCCTTGAATGCCTTAAAGCCAGAGGCTTTGGCTTCCTCTTTGAACAGGAAAGTTCGCGACGGCATTCTCTTCCAAAACAAGCCGGTTTCATCCATATTAAAGACTTGTTCCGGCTTGTATCCACCTTCAGCGATAATGTTCTTGAAAGTCTGGTTCACGTAAGTTTCAGCAGCGGCAGTGTCAGCGGAAGCAGACTCCCCATGCAGGGAAACGCTTTTCAGGGCGAAGCGTTTCTGAAACTTCGCGAACCATCCTTTGCTGGCGGAAAAACGTTGTTTCTGACGCTGGGAATCAGTGGAGGTCCCTGGTTGAGGATCATCTACATCATCATCTTCTTCAGCATGGTCGCCATCGTCGTCATGAGGTTCCTTTGCCGCAAAATTCTCATACAAGCTCAAAGCCTTTGTTCGGATGGTGTTCGTATCCAACGCTATGTTCTTCTTCCGACAGTCGGCAATCCACACAGCTAAAGCACCTTCCATGCGTACGATCGTTTTATTACGCGTTGTAACGACTCGCTTCGCTGATCTGCTAAAGGTGATTGCAGCAGTCTTTCTAATGTTCGCCTCGTCCTTCTTGATGTAGCGAACGGTGGATTCGTTGATGCCAAAATGGCGGCCGGCGGCCGCGTAACTTCTACCATCTTTTAACATGTCGAGAAGCGTAACCTTCTCAGCTATCGTCATCATTCTTCGGTGGCGTTTAGGCTCACTACCAGCCTTACTAGAAGCAGAACGCTTGGGAGCCATTGTAACAGAAAGTTCAACAAAAAGTTCAACTTAAAACAGTCGCACACAGCACAGATTAAACTTCACAAAGTTAAGAACGTCTACTCAGCAATACGCGGAAAGAGAAAGTGAACGATGCAGCCCCGCGAGAACTTTGATGCTGCGGGTAGAAGATGCGGGCAAAACACCAATCACAGGCTAGATAACAAAACTTGAGTTTTGATTCGTCATCTATCAGCGCTTGAACCAATCACAACCCGTCTTACAGTACATGGTGCGTTGGTTACTCATAGAAGATGCCCCGCGCATACTGAACGTACGTAGATTAAGTACAATACCGTAATAATAATAAATAATGATAATAATACTGTACAGTAATAATAATAATAATAATGATTAATAATAATAACAATAATAATTTTATTAACAACAACAACAATAATAATAATAATAACAATAATAATAAAAATTTACGTACGTACGCTATTTTACGCCTCTCTCTCTCTCTCTCTCTCTTTCTCTCTCTCTCTCTCTCGTACGCTTACAGTACTTATTCGAAATGTGATTTTTGCAACAAAGAATATTATTGGATGCAGTACTGTACAACGTACGTATACATACAAAAGATTCATGGAAAAGAAGCACATCCATTACAGTACACACCATTCTAATATGGTATGACTGCATCTGATTTGCGTTTCATGTTCGATTTAATTTTACTACGTACTGAATTATCGTATGATCACATTCTCTTTTCGTGTTTTATTTCTTTCTGTGCTGAATTATATATCATATGTAATGCAATGAACAATCAGTAAGAGCAGATATTACTAATTACAGTATTAATGGAATTACAGGTAACAAAATATCGTATTTGGTTATCTTCAGATTTCGCGGTATTTTCGAATTTTCCGGAAAATCCGCGATATGTATATATATATATATGGGTTATGGGAAAACCCCGCGAAGTGGTGAATCCGCGATTGTCGAACCGCGAAGTAGCGAGGGTTCACTGTAATTACCTGCAATTACCGGTAATGGTAATTTGTTACTCAAAACGATGAACTAATTTTGTTTGCTACTTGAAGTGTTTGCTTGTTTTTGAAAGCTATTAGGCGGTGGTGATAATCGTCTACTAAAGTGTTCGCTATAAAATGTACGCTGAATACTCAATTGTTATTGTAAACAGATGTTAGTATTTAGTTGTTGTTCCGATTTGTTTTATACATTTGTTTATCGCACTTAGGCATAACCCTTACTTTGTTGGTAATTATGGTATGCTGGAGATAAAAGACATCTAGCCTACTGCCAAAATCAAGACTCGAACATTACATGAGGTATATGATGAATTCATGATTTTGAAGGCAAAATAGGGGGGTCGAACATTACACGAAGTCGAACATTACACGAGTATATACGGTATTTATTTTATGTTTGTTATTTTGAATAACTGCTAAAATGAAATAAAAAATCCTTAGCTCATAATAATGTAAACAATTATTGCTGGTCTCTACCCACCCCCCTTGGTGTGATTCAGCTTATATAATCACCGGCTAAGTTTAATATTGAAAAATGTTATATTTATAATAAAATAAATTTTTGAATATACTTACCCGGTGATTATATATTAAAGGACCCTCCCTTCCTCCCCAACAGAGACCCAGTGGACTGAGGAGAAAATTGAGTTCTGTGTTTACATTGAGTACTGAGTACCTGCCCGACAGATGGCGCTGTTGATGTACACCCCCTACCTGCATGGCGATCGCTGGCGGATTTTGAACGTAGAGTTTTCTGTCGAGCAGCAGAGCTGCAGCTTATATAATCACCGGGTAAGTATATTCAAAAATTTATTTTATTATAAAAATAAAATTTTTACTTAACCTAGCCATTGTCTGATTTGCTTTTTTCAATCTTTCATTAAAATTCAATTCTAAAGACCCTGTTTGTTCCGACACTCTACAAAACTTATGCTATTTAATAGAGATCATCTTTCAGCGAAGCTGGAAGACTAGCCATTAAGACTATTATGCGAGGTGACAACCATCCAATGAATAGTTAAAAAAAAAGCTAATCATTCAGGTATAAAATAATTCATAACCCTTGAAACTGTAGCCATTTAGAAATGGGGTCACTAATCTGGTCCTTGTACAAGGGAGGATTGTAATCTAAAGGGATGCAGTAACCTTCCTGGAATACAGCTAGCACTCATGGATTGAACATTCTCTGATAAGTTCTTCTAGATCTGCTGGCTGGAGATAGTGTACTGCTATATGCACTAGAACTTTGATTGTCTACCTCAGTTCACCTTTAAATTTATTAATTCAGCATAATCTGTGAGTAATGAGACGATGCTGAATGCTACTTTAAGACTTTGTTCAAATTTCATCCAAATAATTCTTTATGGGAATGATTCCTGAGTATGTTGGTGTACAAACTTTACTTTTTACAAATTTACAGTTGGTAGTAGTTCTAGAATTGGTTTCTATGCCTGATCTACATTATTTGTGAAATTAATCCTTTGTTAAGTCATGTAACTGAAAATGTGGGAATATTCAACAACTTGGTCCCTTCTTTCAACCAATAATTTTTGCATTCATATGATTGATGATATTGTGATGAAATGAATTTAGTTTTATGTATAAACTTGTCATTTGGATAGTTAATTCATTCCCTTTTTTGAGCCCCATTAGTTTTGCAGCTTCATTTTCTGAGAACACCAAAACTAACTATGTGACAGATAGGCACCTTTGAGTCTAGGTGATGCATATTCCAGGACTCAAATTCCTCTTCTGCCTGTTAGAAAAAACATAAGTTTTGCCCACTGGAAGATCATAACTGGCCATATTTATTACTGTATTGGTTGATGTAAAAAAATTAATTATTTTTTATAAAAATGCTGTATTTTTCTGTTTTGTTACTAATGTTCCTTATTCTTAGTACAAAAGATGTTTCAATTCAAAACTGTTGCATCTAATTGCTAATATTTAACCAGCAGTAAAATTGCTAATATTTCCTGCAGGCTGTTCCAGGATTATGTGAAGCAGGGATCAGTGCTTTGTCTATGCTTTCTTTGAGAGTACCTGCCCATGCTACGTCATTATTACAGTCTGGTGGTGCAGATGCTATAATACAGTCCATGAAAATTCACCCAAAGGAGAAGCAACTGCAGGTATGTTCACCGTTGTTATAAAACTTAGAATGTTCAGTCCTGGCGCTAACCCAATTTTGTAGCAATAATTTTTTAATTGAAGGATATAAAGGTTTATTGGGGGTCATGTCATGTTAGAATTAACACTTCTCAAATTATCTTGGATAAAAAAAGAAAATTGCAGTTGTATGTCATCTGCAGGTAAGGGTCCAAATAAATTGCAGTACAATACTATTTGGGCACTCCATCAAATACATGGGCACCAGCCTTTTTGTTATTTATTGCAATCTTAATAATTGCATGATTTATTCAGTAAATTTAAGTGGTTCATTTTCAAAAAGTTTAATTTTATCCTTGAGATTTTAAAAATATGCAAGGAAAATATGTAAGTCAGCAAGTAAATTTTCTTGATACTTTTGAGTCATAAATAAAAAGCATCAGCCTTTGGACTGTTATCTAGGCCCTATCAGGTCTTGGTAAATGTTCAGAAGCCTAGAATGTTGGCTGAATGATGGACTTTACATAGTGATATGAAGTTGGACCTTCATTCTTTAATTCACATTAGAAATTTCCAGTGTGCTTCCCTTGGGTTATTTTGTGTAGCATAAGTTCATGTCTTTGAAATTACCTTTATTTATATCTCTACAGCAAACATTACACAATTATGACTTATCTATATCCCTCAGAGAGGCCTATAATATGCTTTACGTGGCATTCTGTAGTATTGACAGTATGTTCTCTACCCTTTACTTTCCATCCACTCGTTTTGGTTTCTTTTCATCAAATTGTTTACCTTTCTTAACTGTTTTAAAAAACTTTTTGACAAAATGTCTAAATAGTATACTGAAAGGAATAAACTGATCTCTAGTTTGCAATTTGGGTTTCACAAAGGCCTTGGAGCATGTGATGTCCTTACAATTTGGTCTTCTTCTTAACATCATTACCCTGTATTGAATTTTTAAGTAATAGATTGCAAAGAATTGCTATTGATGGGCCCCATAGTGAGTATAGAAATGTGATATCTGGTGTTCCTCTGGGTAGTGTTATTGGTCCATTACTTTTCATATACTATATACACATGATATGTGGTTTGGCCTAGAAAACAAGCTCATTACATATGCAGACAATACTCCTGATTTCATCAATTCCATTTCTTGAATGTAGATCTGGGTTTATTGAATCTCTAAGTACAGTAGAGATCTAGCCAAAATTAGTGCATGGTTCAAATTAAGGGGCAGGAAGTTAAACCCTATCAATCCGTGAAGTTCCCTATGATTGTAAGTAGGTTGAGGAATGTGGCTCCTCAACATCCAAATATTGGCATTGATAATGTTTCTTAATCATATACAACTTCTTTAGAATTTTAGTTTTGATTTTATGATTGCAAATTTATTTTTCAGAAACACATTCTTCTGTTTCTTCTTCAACTGAACAAAAAGTTGGCGTAAAGAGAAAGTCTTTTAAGATTTTAAGAGATCAATCTCCTCTGAAGAAATGTTTTAATTCTCTTATTCTGCCCTCTTTTGAATATTGTTCTGTCTGGTCTGCAGCTGCTGACTCTCATTTTAATTTGTTGGACAAAAATCTGCGGTTTGTCATTTCTTATTCCTGATTTTTATATTAAATCTCTGTCACCATAGTTCAGTTAGTTTTTCATGGATGTTCCATAAGATTTTTTATACTTCTGACCATCCTTTGAATTCAGATCTTCCCAGACTGTACCATCTTGTAAATAGTACCAGGTATGCAGTTAGTTCTAACAGTTTTGCTTTATCATAAGGCTCAATACTACACAGTATTCTTGAATTTTTATTCCAGTTGTGACCAGATTGTGGAAGGATTTTCTTAATCAGGTAGTTGAATCAGTGGAACTTCAGAAGTTCAAACTTGCAGCAATTGTTTTTATGTGGAACAGGCAGTCATGAGTCTTATTAGTTAATATATGACATATCTATCCTTTCCCTCACTGAGCTATTTTTGCCTGTGGGAGGCCTTGGGCTTATAGCATCCTCCTTTTTTAACTAGGGTTGTAGCTTATCTAGTAGTAACAATGATAACTGTTGTGCTTAAGTATTTACTTCTCATTTAAGAACAAGTTTGCCAGGTAAGTAAGTACATTGTCAGTACCATGTACTATTAGAGAAATTGCTAAAAAAAATCTGCATTGATAACATGGAATTATTTTATCTTTCAGTCTCCAGGAGCCTTTACATTTAATAAAGTCTTCAGATTAAGATTGATGATCATTAACCAATTGTAAACTAAAGAGGCACTTTGTAAAATAAGCAAACCGTTTTACAACTTACCAATCATAAGCTAAAAAGGCTTTTTGTAAAACAAACAAACCGTTTATAACTTATGAATCTTAAGATAAAGAGTCTCTTTGTAAAATAAACTTAATTCTGACACTAAATGAAAACCCTTTCACTCTTTATTAGGCGTATACTTTCGGCAAAGCTGGAAGACTAGCCATACGAACGCTAGTTAGCGCAAGGTAGGTGGGATAGCTGGCTACCCTGCTCACACACCCACCTGTGTTGTCTTGTGACTTTTTCTTTTGGCTCGGCCTAGAGTGGACGTTGTCTCTCTCCACCTCCAACTCTGACTGCTGTTTGACTAATTCTCTTTTGTTTTTCTCTTTCAGTCGTGACAGTTTTTTTCTTAAGTCGTCATGTGGACATGTCCAGGACTTGAGGGGCGCACATGCGGCACCTTCATGTCCTCAGTCTGAGAGGGACTCTTCTTCTTCGGGGTCTTCATTGAAGTCGAAAAACCTTAGACTTCTTCTTAACCCCATCCGTACGAGGCAACAGTTCCTGCTCAGTAGCTGTATACAAGATTTTTTACTATCGCATATGTTATTTGATAACCTGTATTTTCATGTTTATTTTGCATATTTGCATATTTTATCACTACTGACCAAAAGAAAAATTTTATATAATTTAATAACTTTCTATTTTTAATTTTAATCTAAATAACCGAGTATTTGTGCATTCATATACTTCCTCTATATTGTTTATTGATTAGAAATATTTTTTATTAAATTCGTTTTTTATATTTTTCTCTCAAAACAATAAAGCTCTGCGATTATGAGTAAATCCAAGTGACTATGTAATAATTCCACAATAGATAGCCTTCGAAATATATAGAAAACTAGTCGATAAAATATTTTACTGTACAAAAAAATGTTGTAAAAATCTCTATTTCCTTTTACATAAAATATCTACAATAATGTATAATTACAAAGAATACGATAAAGTTTTCTAATGATGAGAGAGAGAGAGAGAGAGAGAGAGAGAGAGAGAGAGAGAGAGAGAGAGAGAGAGAGAGAGAGAGAGAGAGAGAGAGAGAGAGAGTGTGTGTGTGTGCGTGTGTGTGTATCCTATCACTGGGGTTGGTATATGATATCAGATAACCCTCCCTTAAATCGGTCTGTATATAACAGACCGACAGCGATATGTATCTATATATCTATATATATATATATATATATATATATATATATTAGGGGAGAATAACTATTTTTTCCACTTTACTATATAGGTCCCCACCACCCTCACTATCCTCCTCCCCTCATTTATCTTCCTCATCAGTGTCAATAACCTTCTCCCTTCATACCATTTGAACTCTATTCTTTCCAGTTCACTGTTGATCCTCTTCTTTTATCTTTTCCATGTTCTCCAATGCCTCCCTGTGTCTCTTTTTGGGGCATTTGAATTTTCTGAAATATAAGTGGTTTTATATATATATATATATATATATATATATATATATATATATATATATATATATACACACACATACATATATATATATATATGGTATATACACACATATATATACATATATATAGAATGATCTTGCATCTAGGGACCATTCTAACTCTATCGGAGTTATCCTGGATAGAGCGTCCGCTGTCACATTGCGGAACCCCTGAAGGTGAACTGCTGACAAGTGCCATCTCTTCTTTTCTGCTAAGTGGAAGATGGCCAACATCACTTGGTTGAGTTGAGGCGATCTCGAGCCTTGGCGATTCAAACATATCACCACTACCTTGCTGTCCAAAACCAGTCATGTGGATTGAAGGGCGAGGGGATAATTTCCTCATGTGAGGAAGACTGCCATGGCCTCCAAACTGTTGATATGGAAGGTCTTGAATAGGGAGGACCAAGTTCCTTGTACTCTGCGTTGATGAGAGTGACCTCCCCATCCTTCCAACGATGCATCCGTGTAGATGACGACTGAGGGTGGAGGCGGCTGCAGAGGTGTTGACCTCTTGAAGTTCCTGGCCTCCGACCATGGCTTGAGAAGTGATCGTAGCCAAATCGGTATTGGTCTTCTTAGATCTCTTCGATCGTTTGATGCGTATCTTCTCTAGACTCCTGACGCATCTTTTAGCTGTGCTCTTAGCACTGGGTCTGTCACTGATGCAAACTGAAGGGAGCCTAGAACTCTCTCCTGTTGGCGTCTTGAAATCCTGTTGGATTTTTGAAGTCTATTGACAGATCCCGCTATCTCTTTCCTCTTCTTTAATGGAATGGAGAGACGATGTGACTGTAAGTCCCAATGTATGCCTAGCCATTGGAATTTCTGAGCTGGAGATAGTCGAGACTTCTTGGTATTGATCTTGAATCCTAGATGTTCCAGGAACTGGATCACTTTCTTGGATGCTTGCATGCATTTCGACTCGGATGCTGCCCACACCAGCCAATCGTCCAGATGGGATATCACCTGGACACCCTGTAGGCATAGTTGTTGAACGACTGCTACTGCAAGCTTCGTGAAGATCCTTGGGGCTATGTTTAGTCCGAAGAGCATGGCTCTGAAAGTGTACTTTCTTTTTTGTAGCCTGAATCCTAGGTAGGAGGAGAGTTGACGATTGATCGGAACGTGCCAATAGGCATCTGCCATGTCTATGGAGACTGTGTATGCCCTTTTGTCGTTCTCGATAAACTTGTTGAGTGGCGACAGATCCAGAATGACTCTGAGTTTGTCTGAGTCCTTCTTGGGAACAGAAAACAGCCTTCCTTGGAATTTGATGGACTTTTCCCTCTTTATCACCCGTTTGCTCAAGAGCTCTCGGGTATATTCTTCCAGAACAGGGGTGGAGTGTTGGAAGAACCGAGGAAATGATGGTGGAGCTGTCTTCTAGCTCCAACCTAGTCCGTTCTTGATTAGGCTGTGGGCTCAGGGATCGAAGGTCCAACGATCCCGGAAGAGTCGGAGTCTTCCTCCTACCGGAAGCATCTCATTGCTTCTGGTTTCCGGAGGGCTTGCCTCCTTGACCGCGTCCTCCCCTACCTCCTCTTCCTCTCGAGGGACATCTAGAGGAACCTCTATTGGATCCTCTACCTTTCGGGCGAAAGGTAGTGGACTGCCTCTCATAGGCGGGAGTAAAGGCTGGTGACTGAGTCACCACCCGAGGTACCATCTGGTAGGTGGTTTGGGGCTGTGCCACCATCTGTGGCACCGTGGTCATGGGAAGTTGTCGTCTAGCAGGGCGAGAAGGCACTCTTGGCCTCTTTGTCTTCTTCTTCGGTTGGGGACCCTCATCCGGAGAAAACTTCCTCTTGGCCGACATGCCCCACTTCTGGAGAAGATTTCTATTCTTCGTGGCGGCCTTGTCGACTATCTCTTTGACCAATTCATTTGGGAATAGGTCCTTCCCCCAGATATTGGAAGATATCAACTTCCTGGGTTCGTGTTTGACCGCAGCCGAGGCAAACACGAACTCTCTACAAGCCCTTCTTGCCCTAACAAAGCTGTAAAAGTCCTTAGTTAGGGTTGCTGAATGAGCTTTAGCCAAGACCATGAACATATCCAGGGATCTTTGTTCACTGGCCATTACCTCCATAGACACCTGGAGGGATAGAGAGGCAGCTAGTCTCTCCTTTGTATCTTGTTCCCTGCGTAATAGAAATCAGACAACATGGGGAGTTTTTCGCTGAACTGACGTCCAGTGATATCAGTCTCCAACTTCCCGACTGAGAAGGTAAGCTGAATATCCTTCCAGTCATTGTGATCCGTTGGCAAAGCTAGGGAAAGGGGCGTACACTCCTCCAGTGCAGGGCAGGGTTTCCCAGCTTCCACTGCCTTAATCACCTCGTTAAACGACTTTTCCGCAAAGGGGAAAGCCATAGTTGCTGGAGCAAGAAAAGAGGGATGTTTCTTGCTCAGGGCTGGCACCTCTGAATTGGTGAAGCCTTTGTCCCTCAAGCTGCTGGCTAGCAAAGCCTGAGCCTTCGCATGGTCAAGCACTATGACCTTCTTAGGCTCTGTCTCCTCCTTGGATACCGGTTCTGCCTTTAACCGAACGAAGCAGTCTGGATAGAACTCAAAGCTGGGCTAGAACTCCATGTCCTCGATAAGGACAGTTCCCAGCTTCTCTGAAATGAAGATCTTACCGTTTGTAATCGGCATGTACTTGGCATCCCTCCGTAAGTTTACCTCGGAACATGAGGGAAGATCCTTTACGTTGAGTCTCCGTTGAGACCCACGGGACGCTGTTATCTGAAGGATCTCCTTCCTGAATGCAGCTTCCCTTTGTTCGCTCTTCTTCTTGAACATTTCCATCATTGCTTTGATGGCAGACAGTGTCATCCGACACCCCAGGTTGAGGAGCGGAGGACTTAGAGGGCACAGTTTCTGGAGCAGGAACCGACGAAACAGTGACTGTTTCGACTTTATCCTCTTCCGTCTCGGGAGCCAACGTTGACTCCTCATCTCGACCTTCCGCCAGAAGGTCCTTTTCGGTGTTCTCTGACACCTCTGACATCCTCTCATCATCTAGATGGATGTCCTTCATCGTATCCGAGACATCCATGTCGACGGCTATCTGGATGCAAGAGATCTCAGGGTGAGGCTGAGGAATAACAGCATCTGCAGATGCTTTGGGGAATAGAAGGGCTCTCATACGCTCACTATGGAGGCAAGGCCCCGTGGCATTCTTTTGGAAGCCACAAACCCATTTGCGCAGCTTATTCCGAGCTGCATCCCTTGACTCCGTTGACTTGGGATTTTCAAAAGCCTCATACAACAGGTTTTTACATACCATACATACCTGTGGGTCCCAGTATTTGAGAGGTCCCTTGGTGATGGAGCAGTGGGAGTGTGTCCTACACCCCAGATGGCCATAGACGCTCCTGCTACGGACGTTTCAGAAGACACTATCGCACTTCACATGGTCCTCCTGTAAAGAAAGGAAAATAAAATGAGTATAACGTAGTCTATCTCACTGGATAAACTTATAAATATTATGATAATATTTTCCATTTTATTTTATTGCATATAGCTCAGGATAGATAAGCTAGAAATGAAATAGGAAAGACACATATGTGTGTTTCCCCGCCCAGCCAATTGCTGTGACCTCCCTCAATATTAATTCTAGAGTTATCCTCTTTTAAGAGGCCCGATGGAAGAGTCTAGTCTATAAGGATAGAATAGTGTAAACAACACCCACTTCCAAGAGAGTTAATAATGAGGGTCAAATAACTGATCATCTATCAGTATAAAGAAAGGGAATTCCTTTCCCAATCTTATAAGGTCTCAACAATATACTGCGCTTGGATACACAGAGTATGTTGGAAATTTTAACTATTGCATACTTTTATACTATAGTTTTCTGTTTGCAGTATATTCTATACTACAGATATACAGTACTGGCTACTGTATATACATATAATATAGTTGCTGCTGGCATACAGCTGGCAAGGCTAGTACCTAAGGCTCAATTCAACTGACACAATATTGATACATTTTTATGGCCGGCGACCCGCCGGGTTCCGGCGGCCTGCCGGACGCTGGCGGGTCACCGGCTGTCGGCACACTATCCCCGCCAGCATACAATGTGACGTGGTAGTGGCTGGAATACCAGCCACAAGTCTAGCATGCATCTTGCCGGCAAGGTTAGTGGCCAGCAGCCGTCAGTTAGGTTAGTAGCTGGCGGCACTAGCCAATAGAGAGAGAGAAAGCAAGGAGTGAAGGGTGAAGTACGAGTTGCGGCACTAGCCACTGAATCACTTCCTTCCCCCTGAATGAGGGTTCTAATAGAAGGGGAGAATATAAAATAATCAAGCTTCCACCCATCCACCTCCATGCCGGTATCTGCCGGCGTAGGGTGTGGATGGCAGCCCAAGGAAGGACTGAAGAACACTAAGGCAAATGGGTCTCTTGTTGGCAGCTAGACCTGCCGCTACAGCTATCCCGGAGCTCATGTCCGATAAGGAAGCTTTACGACTAACCCATACTTGCAGGAACCCAAGCCGGCCCTACAGCCTGCCGGCAATCGGCGAGATTGTAGGACAATGGCCACAGTGATGTGATGGCTAGGCCATCACTAAAGGACAGAATGAGAAGGGGA
Organism: Palaemon carinicauda; assembly: GCF_036898095.1. NCBI lineage: Eukaryota > Metazoa > Arthropoda > Malacostraca > Decapoda > Palaemonidae > Palaemon > Palaemon carinicauda. The sequence continues at coordinate 48,483,242 of NC_090761.1, read as the reverse complement.
AAAGGGTTCTGTATAAGATGTGAGAGGAGCCGGTGGCATGCCGGCCCTACCACACCTAAAGGAAGCTCTGTTTCAGTATCGGCGCCATCCTAGGCGGACGGGGAATACATTCCCCAGCCTATGGTCTGCCAATACAGTAAGGGGGGCCGGCATCATCTAGCCGCCTCCCTTAATTATAGAGAAACAGAGTTCCAATGCTGGTATCATCCTAGGCAGTAAAATAAACACTATTCTTCAGCCTAGGGTCTGCAAGCACAGGACTAGTCGACTAAACCACAGGGAGAAGGGGATCACATGACCCCTTCAAGTGCAGTCTAGGGAGGCCAAGCCTCCTATGCCAACCAACAATATTCGACAGGGGAGTACATTCACCCTATCGATTAGCTGCCGGCACACGACATGTACTCTGAGGTTCTGACCCAAACCCAAAGCTCACCATCAGTAGCTAGGTGAAGGGGCAGAAAACCCTAGCCTAACCTTGCGAGAATGACAATTCGAGTTAAGATCAACTAGGATTGTAGCCAAAGGCTACACTCAGAGGAAAGGAGGGATTACCCTATATATGAGGGTAACCTGGGAGATGTATGAAAGTATACTAAAGCCACTAGGCTGCTAGCCTAGCGACAGCAAGATCGACTACCTAACTCATCAAAGCTCTCTTCGTATACTATCTTAGAAGAGGAAATTATATGCAATCCATATATCTTGCATGTATAAATTGCCTATTATCTTCATTTAAATTTAATAGCATTAGGAACACTTGTTATATAATGCAAGAGAGTAAACTATAACGCCTAGGCTAGGAAGCCTAGCATAAGCAAGATTGGCTACCTAATTCGCCGAAACTAATGCGAATACTATCGGCATAATATAAATAATTCCTAGCAATGAAGACTAAATAGCTAATTCTATTTGTATAAGCTATTATACCGGGAAGGTCGTTCTGGCTAACTAAATAACTCATGCGTTACGAACGACAGCGCCGAAGGCGCCTCCGGTCTAGGCAATAGCTCTGCCAAAAAATTAGTTTTAATTCACTTTAATTTTTACTTTACGGCCAGAGCTAAATTTGTACAGCATAAGAATCAAATACCCAACTTTCCAGAGGCAGAAGAAGCAGGAGATTACATAATAAATCCTGTTTACGGGAGAGCACTGGGAAAAACACCGAGCGACACCGCTACAGAAAAAGGAAATAAAGATGGCGGCGATCATAGCACCATCTGGATGGATGATTATAGCGCCATCGGGGTACTTTAGCAGTAATGGAGGAAAGGAACTTAATAACGGGTCCTCTTTTATTTTGCCACTTTTCCCCTTGAAGCGTAAACGCTATGCGGGGTGCAGATTGCTATGTGGCGTGTCAAGAATACGTCCCTTGATATTATGCAATATTCTAAAAGAAGAAACTTTAAGGATATTTGCGCCAGGAGTTAGAATTCTGGTCACCTTTCCCATTCACGGGTGAGGTCCTCCCCTGAGTACTCTTCTCTATGTAGTTCGTCAAATTGCTGCCCTGTTTCACCTCCGCCGTTTTCCAGCCCTTTGGAGTGCGACTCTCCTTTGGAGAATACTCTCCCCCGGAAAGCTCGACACGGGACCTTGTCTCTTCATCCTGTTCCTGCACTTGACTCGAGGAGTGCTCGTCATCACCTTAGAGGATCCTACAAACCTTTGTCAATGGAACGCAGCCCTTTCCGCATGTCCCTGCGATCGTCCTTGCCCTACCACAGATGTCTCACCTATGATGACCCTTGAGATTGACACACTCATTGTTCTCCTCGCGCCTGTTCCAGGAGCTCGCCAGTGTGAGATCCTTGATCTGTTTGCTACCATGCATCTTGTAGAGACCAGTCTCCTGCGCATCATTGTGTTTTAGCGTGCTTCTACACTTCACGCTACCCAAAAGCTCATTGTCAACGACATTTGGACTTTCCTTATGCTCGTCACTCATCTTCGGATCATCGCTACGCTCCCAGACAATCCACATGTGATCGTCATCTTGAGCCTGCTCATCCTGAGCGCGAGCATCCTTCTACTTGCAACTACCTTCCTGCTCGAGACCTGCAGTCTACGCATGATTGCTTCCCTGTGTGTGACTACCATTCCATGCTTGATTTGCTTCCTGCACGCTACAATGACGAGCTTTCTCCTAGATCTACTAGAGCATCGCAAAACCCAGCCCCTGGGCGTGCGATGAAGCACACTCGCCCAGACCTTCTAGATCATCGTGCACACCAGCGCCTACGCATTCCACTGACGCACCTTCACCAAAATCTGCTAGATCAAGCCCTGCGTGCATCTTTCCTTCTGCTCGTGACCTCCCGATAGCTCGTAATGTGGTAGTTTCTATCAGGCAACACGTTATCTCCCAACAAAGTTTGAGCGTCAGGTTCTATGGAGCCCAGCAAGAGATCCTCCAGTGAACCATGGTCAACCAGTTCCATTCCAAGCCACCCACAAGGACGCAGTGAAGGAGCAGAAGTATGTCATAACTCGTTCAGCATGTTCTCCAACTTGCTTTTTCAAGCCAGAGCAAGAGGCTATGCTGGTTCTAATACTCCCTCCTTTTCAGGTGCCGAAACCGCGGACCTTCAGAAGGCAGTCTCCACCCTGTAGACTCCCCAGTGAGAAGTCCTCCCTGATTCTATCCTTCGAGGAGGAAGTTCCGTGGTTTGACACCTTGGGGAAGGTGGTGAGTCGGGCTGTTTTAAACACCTGAAGCTCCTTGATTAACAAGTAGCAGATGATGGAGGGCAGATGTTACCTGGGATTAAGTCTGGAATGAATGATAAGAGTGACTGGCATCTTCTTTCTTTCATCTTCCCTTGTCTTGGGGCACAGCACCTACAGTACGCTGCAAGCTGGCCTCCGGTGTCTGCAGGTAGAACCATTTCCCTTGTGTAACCTGATATATGATCATACAATATATTTGTTACATCCCCATTTCCCCTAGTCTTGTGGGAATTGGGCAATGTCCATTGGTTTGTTCAAATAAGTCCTAGGACTCTAAAAGTACTTACCTGGATAAGTCAGAGTGCTTAGTTATCACACAATTGCTTGGGTTGCTCAGACCACTAAACGTGTGCACATGCACGGAAGTTTAGTGAGGTGTCAGGGTGATTCCTCTATTAGATTGTGTGGAGCACGGAGGAACACCTCTTGTCAAAAACCAGCCTGTTGGTTAGGACTTCTACCCACTTTAGGGTGAGCCTTCTCTAATGAAAGTGTAAGGGTTTGTATTAGTGATGGAGCAAATGACAAATTTGAAAGTAATTTGTATCTTTCCTAATGGTACAAGCCTTGAGCTCTTTCTACAAATTTGTCCTGCCAGCACCTATCCCCCTGCAATTCCTGTCTGCAATCAAAAGTTAAAATAGAACACAAGTGTGTGTATGAGTGGGGTAGCTGGTACTACCTCCTACCTAACTGGCGGTTGGGTAGTTATACCTCGCTAAAAGTCTTATGGCTAGTCTCCTAGCTTCGCTGAAAGTATACTCCTGGCATATTCTTGCCGTGTTCTCCTCTGTCCTCATACACTTGACAACATTGAGACTACCAAGAAATTCTTCCTCACTCAGGAGGTTAACTACTGCACTATAATTGTTCAGTGGCTACTTTCCCTTGGGTTTTTGTTAGTGCTATAGCCTCTGTATCATGGTCTTCCACTGTCTTCGGGTAGGATTCTCTTGCTTGAGGGTATACTCGAGCAAACGTTTTTCTCTTATTTCTCTAACTTTTTTTTTTAAGTTTTTATAGTTTATGTATGAAAGATATATTTTAATGTTACTCTTCTTAAAATATTTTATATTCATTACTTTTCTTGTAGTTTATCCATTTCCTTATTTTCTTTCCTCACTGGACTTTTTTCCTATTAGAGCCCTTGGGATTATAGCATACTGCTTTTCCAATTAGGATTGTAGCTTAGCAAGTGACAATAATAACAATAAAGAGCTTCAGGTTTATATCGTAAGGAAAAATAAAAATTACTTTCAAAATTGTAATTTTTTGCAAGAAATCAAAAGCTGCTGTAAAGATGGGAACCACTTTATATTACAGCTCTAGAGGTGGGAGATGGTAACCTCTATCTGGTGTCTACCTTGTAATTCTACCTGCAGAGATCCATGCCTTCAAAAAGTAGTTTGTTCCAAAATTCATAGAACAACAAGTCCCTTTCAACAAGGGCTATTGATATTCTATTGATCCTCTCTCCATGTGTAAAACCCACAATGTGAGAAAAATTGCTTCTTCACTAGTGTTTTTGGGAAATATGTAATTTCAGGACATCCAGAGCCATACGGGTTTGTCTGGATATAGGGTGAACATTAGATTTTACCTGAAATAAATCCAAAAGGCATTCGCGAGTAGTATTTGGCTCATTCATAGTCCCTACAAAGGGAATCCAGAGAAAGGAAGGCCCATTCCAGCCAGGTCCTTTAACAGGAGTATAATGACAGACATTCAGTATTTCTCCAGAGTTATCCCTTATGAAGTGAGAGTTACACTTTGTTAGTTTTTCTGCTCATCTTTGCACTCATGGTTAATTTGTTTAAATTGTTTGCTGGGTAGTAGACGGTTGTCCTCAATGGTGCTCAAGTCTACTCGGTTATTGCTCTGGTACTAGTCCTTGGAGATCATACAATACTTTAACATCAGAAACTATTTTTGCGCAGGAGCTGTGTGGTCTCCAAGACCCTTCCTCCTTCGATTCTCCGAGTTGGAAGATGGTGGTTGGGAACAAGTTGGTGCACATGTCTCCAGCTGTAGTGATGGTTCTCGGTGATGACGTATCACTTATAGCAAGATGATTCCAGCATTAGAGGTGCTTTGTTGAGTTCAATAGTGACTGAACTTGAGGATCTTTGTTATAAACATGGAGACCATGTTTTGCATGTTAATGAATTGGCCCTAGAGCAGGGAAGACAATATATATTTGGTAATTTGGTCATATTTTAATTACCTGTTCTAGCCTTTTACAGTAAAGTCCTTGGAGACCACACATCTCCCTAAAAATAGGTTGGTTTTAATTCATGAGACTTGGAATGAGGGCACTTCAAGTAATGTATAGAATGTGTTTCTTGAAGCACTAAAATTAGTTTGAATGTATTCATTAAAACAGCAGAGTTCTTCTTTGAAGTAATTGAATATAATCATAGTACAATGGGGTGGAAGTTGAAAAATGACTGCTGTAGATCTGATCTATGCTCAGATTATTCCTTGGTCCCTCATCACATATTTTCATTAGGGATTCTTAGAGTGCTTGATTATTTGAGTTATATGACACCATTAACTTGAAGGTCATTGGCATTAAATTCAAAAGTATCAGAGTGAGGCTTCGCTGTACAATGTACAGTAGTACAGTACATAAAATACCAAGAGTCAGTAGTGTGGAATTTAGATATAGATATTTACTTTTGTTATTCTTTAAGCTCTGCAGTTTTCTCTCAATCTTATATTTGAATATCCTCAAGATTATTTTTGACAAAAAAGGTATATATGGTGTTTCATGTAAGAGATACTCATTAATTCATTATAAAAGCACAGTAAAATAGCTACCACCAATTAATTAATAGTTACTAGAATTAAATACACTAGTATACTACTAATTTTTTATTCATAATTGTATCCCTTACAGAAACTTGGTTGTATGGCCATCCGTAACATGGTTGCCCGTGTTCCAGAGAATCAGAAATACTTTTTAGAAATAGGTGCAGAGAATATAATTCAACAGGCTTTGGAAAATCATGGTCAGCCTATGAAAGATGTTACTCAAGCTGCTCTTAGAGACTTGGGTGCCGATGTAAAGTTGCAAGAGCAGTGGAAGGGAACAGGCCATGAAATCAACCGTTAGAAGATTATTAAAAAAAATTTATATCTGAAAAATTCTTTTATTTGCTCCATAGTCAGGTGACCAGCATAAAGCAGTACACCCTTATTGCAAGAAGTTAGCTTACTTTCATTTTGTTTTAAACAGTCATAAATTAAGTATGAAGCATATCATACTGTTAACAACCACTCACAAAATATATTATATGTAAGGTACAGTAATTGTTCAACTCGACAAAGTAACGGAGCTAACAGCAATTCGGTCTGGATAAAGTTACACACTTGAACCTGGACAACACTTAACGGCTTCAAGATGTAAACAAAGTTGTCAGGGGTATCTTATGGTTTCCTCTTGTGCTATTTTCATAATGAATGTACAGTATGTACATGTGCATTATTTATTATTTTTAAAAAAATTTTACTGCATTTTTCAACATGATTTATTAACGTAGAGAACAACGTAAGATAGCGTAAAATGGCATAACACTGATTTTAATTTTGTATTAATGAAGTAAAATTGGACTGACATTGGCTGAACAGGCATGTAGAGGGTTATTACTGTAATTGGTCTTTAATAACGGATTCATTTTATGTCAAAAGTTAAACTCCATCTACAGTAGGAATATTTAAAACATTTAAATTTCTGGATTCTTAGAAGTAGTTTGTGTAACTAATTTATTCAAATTGGAATTTTACATACTGAGCATTTTTATTTTGCACCATATGTCTGTACATAGATTTTCAAGCCAGTTATGGGGGAATTGTATTTCTTGCAGTTAGTGGTTATCTGGTTTAAGTAATACTGTGGCAACTAACTTTTGTCCGAAGTTTAATATTGTGCCGGGGAGTGTGCTTTTTGAATAATTTAAACATGTTGGTTCTTGTATTGGTTAAAAGAGTATTTCAGAGAGTTTTTCCTCATTGTTGCAATTGCACTTACTTTTATTCCTAAAATGCATTTATGATAATTTGTAAGAAAATTGTAGAAGATGCACTAATTAAAATGGAGCTGTTGTAAGTAGAGGATATGTCTTTTCAGAACTGTGCTATGGTTGTCTGGAATTACACATGTGCACTGTATTACAAAACTTTGCTGACCTATTGATTTGAGTTAGTGTCACAAACTAGCGTCACAATAAGGCAGTCTGAAAGAGGCACCTACTCGTTACACTAATTTTATACTGTTCTGGTATGGTTTCTCATTGTAGGAAGATTATTATGCATAGCTTTACTTTATATACTGTAACAGTATTTGACTCATTTTTCTTAATAAAATTTTTACTAATTTTGAATGGCTTTTACTCATGTCTTTGTACAGTTCCTCAATGAAACCTAGTTATTTAAGGTTCTGACTAGGCCCGTAACATTGTTAAATTTAATCTGGAGATCCTAGGCAGTCTATCATAGCAATCCATGTTTGCCAACGGTTATATAAGCAGATGACCAACCTGGTAGAGTAACGTGAACTTTGGGTGTGGAAGAAATGGCCCCCTAAATCTCGGTAAAATCACTGGCAGTAGGGTAACAGATTGGGTTTAAGGCAATAGACAAGATGTCTTATCAGCTTCAACTCCTGATGCCTGGTGGATGGACCGGCAGAGGTGACTTTCCTTAGATAAGCACTGGGCATCAAAAAGAACTGGCTATCCTTAGATGAATCTAGCCAATGAATCCTGAATGGATTTTGTCAGTCTATGGAAAGAAAAAATGACAGAATGGCCCCCAGCCTTGGGAGTAGCTGGGTGCTAGGAATCTCCCAGTTTGTAAAGACTGAAGAAATATAGTAAATTTGTATTTGGAATATAAGAACCATGAATAAAATTCAAGGGGTATTAGTTTGTTGAGTGTGGTTGGAAAAGTGTATGGTAGAGTACTAATTGATAGGAATAAGGATAAAACAGATAATGCAATTTTAGAAGTACCGGGTGGTTTTAGAAGAGGTAGGGGATGTATGAATCATATTTTTACAGTTAGGCAGATAAGCAAGAAATATTTAGCAAAAGGTAAGGAGGTGTATGTTGTGTTTATGGATCTAGAGAAAACGTATGATAGAGTTGATAGGGAAGGGATGCAGAATGTGATGAGGTTATATGGAATTGGTGGAAGGTTGTTGGAAGCAGTGAAGAGTTTCTACATAGGCAGTAAAGCATGTGTTAGGATAGGAAATAAAGTGAGCAAGTGGTTTCCAGTGAGAGTGGGACTGAGACAGGGATGTGTGATGCCAGTTGTTCAGTTTCTCTGTTGTTGGAGTGGGGAGAGAGGTAAATTCTTGAGTGCTTGGCCGAGGATTGAAACTGATAGACGAGATTTATCATGAGTGGGAGGTAAATCATTTGTTGTTTGTGGATGATACTGTGCTGGTTGCAAACCATCTCTACTTAATATCATACTCAAATAATGAGTAAAAGTGTCATAAATACTTATGAATTGTAAGTGATTATTAGATATTTTGTTTTTTTATGTATACGTTAGTGGTAACGAAGGCCTTAGATATACCTTTCCACTTGCGTCTGTTTATGGTCTTTCTGTGCCAGTCCACATCCACAATATTTCTTGTGGCTGGTCGCGTTTCTTCAGAGTGAAGTGTTCCAAGGAAAGCAAGTGAATCCTATATGGTATAATTTGACAAAAATTAATAAAACGTATGTATCACAATATAAATTTATCATATCTTAGCTTCATGAGGTCTCCATCTATGGGATAACCTATTACACTAGTTAAAATACAAAGCACTTGTGGATTAGACCAGCTCTAATAAATAAAAAGTATCTTAATGGGGAGCACTCTCTATAGTCTAGACTCTAGACTGGTGTCTTTTATCTTAAATCTTCTTTAGAATCATATATTAGAGAAATGAATCTGGATAAGGCATCCCTTGTGATGAAAACAAGATTAAATATGCTCAACTTAAAAGCGAATTTCAGGGGAAAATATGAAGATAATTTGTGTGACCTGTGCAAAGACGAAGAAGATATTACCGAACATTTATTTCTATGCCCAATATTAGGACAACTAATGAATGTAGACATAAGTTTAGGTACGCTGAAAAATCCTAGCAGGGATCTAGATGCATTTGTAGGTAGAGCAATGCATATAAAAGAAGAATTTAAGAAGTCCAAACTGACAACAATAGGTTGCCAAAACTTATGATAGAAAGGTGTTATTTTATCTAATTTCAAAGTAGAATGGAATAAAAGTAAAGATTGAGAATCTCATTGCGGTATTAATTTACTTAAGGCACAGGTAATATAAACTTAATAACAATAATAAGAATAAGCTTAGAAGCTTTGCACCTATCTATAAAGGGATAGAGGGCCCGCAAACTTATTTTGCGGAGTGAACAATGAGGAACCAGGAACCAGGAGAGAGATTTAGGCGCTAGAAAAAAAAAAATTAAGTTCGTTACTGATTGTTGGTAGAAGCACTAGAATCTTTATGAATAATCACGATTTTTGTTGCCATAATTTTGTTGAAAACAAGACGTAAAAGGTAAAATATTTCAC
>NC_090761.1:48446413-48468913 GCF_036898095.1 Palaemon carinicauda | reverse complement strand
GCAATACCTGCCTCCCTCTTGGTGACTTCCCTACCCTTGCCGCCAGCCCCCCGTGTACCGAGGGACTGCCGGCTGCCGCCGGCTACTACCGGCAGCTCTCCTACTCCTATCTAATCGTCTGCTTGCCGGTCGATCTCCGGAGTGCCGGCATATACTGCCGGCAACCCGATACTACCTGTACCATCCTTACCCCAGTCACCAATCCGGCATCCTCCGGCTGCCGGAGCCGCCGCTCCCTGCCGGCGTGCCGCCGTTGTGCCGGCGGCCGCCATCCTGGTTTCTAACTGACTTTGAAAATTGTCTGTTCTAGTGCCAGAATCTATGCTGGAGCGAGCTCCGGCGTGCCGGCGGCTTGCCGGATGCCCCGGAGGCGTCAAGAATACTTGCACCCCCTCTCTGTAGCTATCATAAGACTAAGATAGCCCTACCTTGCAAATAGATAAGCTGCTTTGCTTCTAAGATCAGTACCTAGTACTGCTCTATTAGTGATCATGCTGTCTCTTTGCATTCTTCTATTTCCAGCATGCTATGTGCATCTTAGCGCGGCTGGTTGCCAGAAGCAGTTACCCTTAATGAGGCCTTCTGGCTCTTTTCTGGGAACCGAATGAATTCGATCCCAACCTTGTCCTTGGCTTTCCATGGAGTTCCAATATAATGGGAATCCTAGGAACCTATCCAATGATCTCGGTCATTTGGATTATCCCAGGACCAAGCCTATGGTAACCAGCCGGGCGAGATGCATGGAGCGTGTTCTCCTTTACTGTTTCATTCTCTATGCATCACACCTTCCTTAAGTTAAAATTAATGATTAATATTAACTTAATTTAAGAGTCATTCCTATGACTCCCCCATACTCATTTTCTCTTTCTTCCACAGGAGGAGCAGATGAAGTGCGATTTCTCCTACTGTGCTGTGAAACGCTCGCAGTTTTACGGACATACGGCGTGCAGGACTCACGCCCCTTGCTCAGACAAGAAAGGGGATTGGAAGTTCTGGAATCCACTGGAATGTACGGTCTGCCAGGCCTACCTAGTTGAGGCCTTCCATAACCCTCCCTCAGCGGAGGTTAGAGACATTGCTCGTGAAAAACTGCGCAAGTGGGTGCGTGGTTTTCAGAGAAATGCTACTGGACCGTACCTGGCCACCGAAGAACTGAGGTCCCTGTTGTTCCCTAAGGCCTCCCCTGACTCAGTGGTTCCAAAGGAAGCAATCCCCACTGTCCAAATTACGGTGGAACCTGATGTGGTCATGGCTCAGTCCATGCACGAGTGTCGTTTGGATTCCGAGGATGATGAACAGATCTCTGACGTCTCGGAAGACACGGAGAAGACGCTTATGGCTCAAGGAGCCGAAGAGGACGAAGACAAGGTGGAATACACCGAGTCGGAGATTGGAGCTACTCCCTCGTCCATCCCTCCGCCTACTCCTACACCGACGGAAATGTCCCTTCCGTCTACCTCCTCGACCCCGGATCCTTCCTCTTCTACCCAAGAACTGATCCGACTGATTAGAGCTGTCATGGACGACAGACTGAAGGAGAACCAGGAGTCCATCAGGTCTATAATTGGATCCAGAGACACGAAGAAGATCTCGGTCAAGGATCTCCCAGCTTGCTCTCATGCCAACCCGTGGAGGTATGCAGAGCATATGGTTATTGCGACCGGCAGGATCTTTGTTAGCGACAAGATCGGCACGGTCCCGTTGGAAGATGTGGAGTTCTTCCCAAGCTTCGAGGCCTACCCGGACTGTTACGTCCGACTTCGTTCCGAACCTGCCTCGAAGGAGGAGACCGAACCTAAAGAAGAGATAGTGTTCGATCTCGCAAAGGCCCAGGCTATGCTAGCCTCCGCATTTAAGAGCAGGGGCTTTACCTGCTCTAAGCTTCCTGCCTTGAGCAAGAAGCATCCTACATATGTCGCACCTGACACTGCGATTCTTCCATTTTTGGAAAAGGCCTTAGCTGCATGCCTTAAAGCGGCGGAAGAAGGAAAACCCTGCCCTGCACTGGAGGAGTGCAGACCCTTCTCCATCGTGACACCCCCTGACACTAGACAATGGAAAGATGTCCAACATACTTTCGTCGTGGGTAGGCTCGATCCTGACGTCGCCGGACGTCAGTTTAATGAAGACCTCCCTAAGCTCAATGATCACCTCCTTCGCCGGGAACAAGACACGAAGGAGAGGCTTGCGGCATCGCTTTCTCATCAAGTCCAACTTGAAGTTATGGCCTGTGACACAGCAGTACCTGATCACTACATGGTACTGGCCAAATCCCACTTACTCACGGTAATGAAGGACTTGTACCATTTCATAAAGGCTCGTAGAGCCTGTCGTGAATTCGTGTTTGTCGGTGCCACCGTGAAACACGAACCCCGGAGGCTGATTTCCTCCAACATCTGGGGAAAGCACCTGTTTCCTTCTGACCTTGTCAAGGAAATAACTGACAGAGCCGCCACGGAGAATAGGAACCTTCTCCACAAGTGGGGCATGTCCAGAAAAAGGAAAACCTCTCAGGACGATGGACCTCAGCCTAAGAGGAAACCTCAGAAGCCGAAACCCCAGCAACGTCAACAACGACGTCAGTTTCCGGGACCCGCTACCTCCCAAGTGGTTGCCCAACCACAACAGACCTTTCAATTGGTCCCCCAACCGGTGTTGTCACAGTCACCGGTCTTCACCCCTGCCTTTGAGCAGCCATCCACTACCTTTCATGCCAGAGGTAGAGGCTCGTCCAGGGGTGCAAGCAGAGACGCCTCTCGTCGTCCCTCCAGAGGTAGAGGAGGAAAGGGAGCTAGCGGCCGAGGCAACAAGTCCTCGGGACACCAGAAGCAATGAAGTGCTTCCGGTGGGAGGAAGACTCCGCCAATTCCAGGATCGTTGGACCTTCGATCCTTGGGCACACAGCATCATCAAGAACGGTCTAGGCTGGAGTTGGGTGCAACCACCCCCAATCTTCCAGCGGTTCTTTCAACAATCAACCCCCATTCTGGAAGAATATGTTCTAGACCTCTTGAACAAGAAGGTGATAAGGAAGGTAAAGTCCACCAGGTTCCAAGGGAGACTGTTTTGCGTTCCCAAGAAGGACTCAGACAAGCTCAGAGTCATTCTGGACTTATCCCCCCTCAACAAGTTCATAGAGAACAACAAATTCAAGATGCTGACGCTTCAACAAATAAGGACCCTTCTGCCTCAAGGTTCCTACACGGTCTCTATAGACCTGGCGGATGCCTATTGGCACATTCCAATGAACCATCACGCTTCCTCCTACCTAGGATTTCGACTCCAAAGGAAAAGCTACGCCTTCCGGGCCATGCCATTCGGCCTCAATGTGGCCCCTCGGATCTTCACAAAGCTGGCGGATGCCATAGTACAACAGCTCCGCCTAAAAAACGTCCAGGTGATGGCCTACCTCGACGACTGGCTAGTCTGGGCTCCATCGCCCGAAGAGTGTACAAAGTCTTGCGACGAAGTTACCCAGTACCTAGAACACCTGGGATTCAAGATCAACGAGAAGAAATCTCGCCTCTCTCCGGCTCAGAAGTTTCAGTGGCTGGGAATCCACTGGAATCTTCAGTCACACCGCCTTTCCATCCCCCAGAAGAAAAGGAAGGAAATAGCAGGGTCTGTCAAGCGACTACTGAAATCCAAACGCATTTCAAGACGACAGCAGGAACGAGTTCTAGGCTCTCTACAATTCGCCTCAGTGACAAACCCAGTGCTTCGTGCACAGCTAAAGGATGCCGCGGGAGTCTGGAGACGATCGGCATCCATCGCTCGAAGAGACCTCAAGAGACGGCTTCCAAACAGACTTCGACGCCTCCTAAAGCCGTGGTCGGAAGCAATGGCCCTAAAAAGGTCCATTCCTCTCCAACACCCTCCTCCATCACTCAACATCCACACGGATGCCTCACTGGAGGGCTGGGGAGGTCACTCCCACCTGAAACAAGCTCAAGGGACCTGGTCTCCACTATTCAAGACGTTCCACATAAACATCTTGGAGGCCATGGCGGTCCTTCTTACTCTGAAGAAGCTATCCCCGCCGCCCTCGATCCACATCCGTCTAACCCTAGACAACTCGGTGGTAGTTCGTTGTCTCAATCGCCAAGGCTCAAGATCGCCCCAGATAAATCAGGTGCTTCTCCCAATCTTCCGTCTGGCGGAGAAGAAGAAGTGGCACCTGTCTGCAGTTCACCTACAAGGATTCCGCAACGTGACAGCGGATGCTCTATCTCGGACAAACCCGATAGAGTCGGAATGGTCTCTAGACGCAAGATCATTCTCCTTCATCTCTCATCAAGTCCCAGAACTTCAGATAGATCTCTTTGCAACGAGCGACAACAATCAACTTCCTCTGTACGTAGCCCCGTACGAGGACCCCAAAGCAGAAGCGGTGGACGCCATGTCACTGGACTGGAACAGATGGTCGAAGATATACCTGTTCCCTCCCACCAACCTTCTGTTGAAAGTCCTCTCCAAACTGAGAACCTTCAAAGGGACAGCGGCCCTAGTGGCTCCCAAGTGGCCCCGGAGCAACTGGTACCCCCTGGTCCTGGAGCTGCAGCCCAAGCTGATCCCTCTCCCGGGCCCAGTTCTCTCTCAACAAGTACAGAAGTCGACTGTCTTCGCTTCATCATCGAAAATCAAGGACCTTCATCTCATGATTTTCTCTCCCTTGCCGCAAAGAAGAGGTTTGGGATCTCGAAGAAAAGTCTAGACTTCCTAGAGGAATACAAGACCGAATCCACGAGACGGCAATACGAATCATCCTGGAGGAAATGGGTCTCCTTTGTTAAAGCAAAAAATCCTAAAGAAATCACCATTGATTTCTGTATGTCCTTCTTCATTCACCTTCATGGACAAGGATTAGCAGCCAATACGATTTCAACCTGCAAATCGGCTTTGACTAGACCAATTCTATATGCTTTCCAAATTGATCTGTCCAACGACATCTTTAACAAACTGCCGAAAGCATGTGCTCGCCTACGCCCAGCACCCCCTCCGAAACCGATCTCCTGGTCACTAGACAAGGTGCTCCATTTCGCCTCCAACTTGGACAATGATTCATGCCCCCTCAAGGATCTGACTCAGAAAGTTATATTTTTATTTGCTCTCGCCTCGGGAGCTCGAGTCAGCGAAATAGTGGCATTATCAAGAGAAGAGGGACACATCCTGTTTGCTGATTCAGGAGAAGTGACCCTCTCCCCTGATCCGACGTTTCTCGCCAAAAATGAATTACCCACCAAAAGATGGGGCCCTTGGAGAATATGCCCCCTGAAGGAGGATGTCTCTCTATGTCCAGTAGAGAGTCTCAAGGTCTATCTTCGCAGAACTTCAAACTTTGGCGGAGGCCAACTCTTCAAAGGAGAAACATCGGGCAGCGACCTGTCACTGAAACAATTAAGAGCGAAAATCACCTACTTCATTCGCAGAGCGGATCCGAACAGTACACCCGCTGGTCATGATCCTAGAAAAGTGGCATCTTCTCTGAACTTCTTTCAGAGCATGGACTTCGAGAGCCTTAAGAACTTTACGGGCTGGAAGTCCTCGCGAGTTTTCTTTAAACATTATGCGAAACAAGTGCACGAAATCAAACATTTTGTGGTAGCCGCAGGTAGTGTTATGAAACCTGCACCTAACTCTGCGTAGAACAGTGAGTTACTTGGGACTCTAACTCTTCGGGTGCCTATGTTGACCCTCGAGTGATTCATAGTGATGTCTAAAAACACTTAGTGCTTTTATAACTGTTCTTATCCCAGGTGAAATGTCATAGTGTCACACAAGTGCCGCATGCCTTGAGCATGATGTGTTATTTAAAGACTTGCGTTCCTCGAGAACGAGTACCTACTAATCCTGAAATTCCCTTTCAGATTCAAGAGCAAGCCTTTATTTCTATGTACATTATTATTACTGTAAATGAACTTTACTTTTGCTGTAAATTATTTAATTTCTGCATTGTGAAATAAAATTTCTATTTTATTACTTATGCGTCTCTTTCAGCTCCTACTTACTATGAAATACATACTGTCATAGTTTTATTTATTCCTCCTTTCTTATGGTCATGAAGAATTTAAGATGTCTATTCCTAAATTATATTCACCTTGTCTCAGTAAGGTTCCTACACGAATACTTACTTCTGATAATCAGGAGATGAACTCTACACACAGTGCCCAACCACCACTGGCCTACTTCAGAATGTTCCTATACAAATATCAAACATTCTGCTTCATCTCTAAGCTCTTAAAAGCTCTTCTGTCAAGATGAATAGCCCTTCAATACCACTTTGACGTCGGCATAGCCCATGGGAACTTCCTACCAATGGGGGGCAGGATACTTCGTTCCTATGGTTCTTACCTAAGATTACTTTGCTGTTTTGTCAATGCCTAGGCACTTAACTCTGGGGGAAAATCTACCACGATACATTGATTCTCTGGTACTCTTCCATCAGGACGCCATGGCTTGAGCCCAAAAAACGGATTTTGAGCGAAGCGAAAAATCTATTTTTGGGTGAGATAGCCATGGCGTCCTGATGGACCCTCCCTACTACTTCGTTCAGTTTGTTCCCACCCTACACAATTGTATCATGGTGATGGGCAGCAACTGGCGCCAGGATAAAGACGCGCGTGACGTCATTAGAGCAATGGCGTCCGTTTGTTTACGTCTCGAGTATCAGTAGTAGCCACGAGTGAGATTAGCTGTGGAACGGCTCCCAGCTATTCTCAGCCCTTACACACCGAAGCGTTAACTCTGTTCGGGGTGGAGATAGCTATGTGGCACGACCAGACATGCGTGTCCCCTGTTGTATTACGATGTCTTAAAGGGAAACCTTTGAGATACTCGCTCCAGAAGTTAGAATTCTGTGATAACCTGTGGTTAAATTCTCTGGGAATATCTTAGTAGTCTTATACCCAAGGAAGCTACCAAACAGGAACCTTCCATCAGGACGCCATGGCTATCTCACCCAAAAATAGATTTTTCGCTTCGCTCAAAATCCGTTTAAAATTTGCCGTAAAGAAAAACGGTAAAAATCCTGGAATAAACATTGCCAGACATTTATAGTTTTAAAAACGAATATATTGACGTAAAGGAGTGATATTACGGTCACCAACCCGTAAAAGATAATAAAGTAAGGTAAAAATTACACTCAACTGTACTTTACTGAAATACGGCTGAGAAGTATATTTTTACAGAGAATTTCCGATGAAAATTACGTTTTTTTAAAGTATTGATATAATTAAGTCATTATTAAACAATGCTCTTATATTACTGTGATTGAGTAATTAGGTAAGTTTGAATATATTGAATTAAATCATATATGGTGTAATTATTAATTTATAGGTGCAATTCTTATTCAATATAATTATTCATTTAGAGTAAGTTTTGAACATTTAGACCTATTTGTGGTTTTAGCATATCAATTCTTTAACAATCTCGAAATCTGTATTATTACCATTTTATATCCTTTGTAAACACGTTGATTGTCTTTTGAGAAGCGACTGTTCGTTAACCAGCGTTTTCAAACAGGCAATTTGAGTTGTTCTTACAACAATCTCGATTTGTTAACCTGGTAAATTTCGTGGTGTTAAAGAAGGATTTTTGCAATATTTTTTGAACGTTTATAAATAGTTTTACCTTGAGTCATGGTTGAATCCCCCCAGAATTACTGGTTAAATCTCCCAGGATTCCCGATTAAATCCTCCAGAATTCAGAGGGTAAATCCCTTAGAATTCATGGGTAAATCCCTCAGAATTCATGGGTAAATCCGCGCAGTACTCTGGGTTAAATCCCGAAGAATTCATGGTTAAATCCCCGATTGATTGATTTAAAGTTTTCTGGCATCTCTACATCTAAGGTCCTTGACGTCGGTATCATTTATTACATATAAAAATAAAAATATTCAATTTAAAACCATAAAAGTAAATATGTCATTATAAAAGTTGGTTTTCAGAAGACCTGCTTCCGAAATTAAATAGGAACGATTTCCATTTGTATTTGGCATATAAACAATGTACAAACGAGCTACAAGCGAGGGGTGTGCTCTACAACGCTCACAGTGTCACACAGGTGACGTTCGTAAGTCTTTGTTCTCTATCTCCTCCCAAGTCTTGATCGGCTAGGAAGAGACTGATTGAGTTTGAACAGTAATTAACTGGGTCATTGAATTTGAAATGGAAAATCTTCACTGAATAGTCTGATAGTTCTGTAAATCATACTGATAAATGAATGTAATGAAGATGGTAATACGACTTCTAATCTAATAACAGGTTGATCAAACATTCTTCAAACTATTACATTTTAGGGGAGCCAGGAACTGAAGACAAACACGAAACTTAGAGGACAGGAAATCAACTACTGTACTTTATTAGCCGCTAGGTGGCGTACACAAAGTTATCAGTTAAGATTTCACACATTTATTCTGCAAGGCATCATACAACATCCCCCTTCCTTGGAAAGGAACAAAAATATCAAAACTTGGTCAATACCATAAAATGCAAAATCTCTGGGAGAGTATCATGTAAAGGACATAATAACCAAATGCAAAATTCTCTGGGGAATTATGTGGATAATACAAATTAACTGAATGTGGTTTACAGGGTTTCAGTTCATAATATTATCAGTAAGTATTTTTGTACCTTAGTTAATACTTTCTAGATTTATTTGACAGAGGAAAATGATCATGATTTATGGGTAAGACATATTAAGGTCAAAAGTTCTATCAGTACACAATTCTTATGTAGTAAAAAAAAAAAACAGTATTTACTGGCTAGATGGGTTAGACTGTCTATGCCAGCTGACTGGCTATCAATGATGGTTTATTCTGCCATCATTATAAATAGCTCAGTGCCTACACATTTATATTTGTGTGATAAGTCGTTGGGTAGGTTTCGTCAGTCTGTTAGAGTGGCGGGTTGGTTGTTGATTGGTTGCTGATGTTCGGCCTCGAGTTCGAGCTGGCGAAACCTTAGACGGTGTGGCGACATTTCCAGCGGGGATGGTCTGAGCTGCTGTTGTCTCGGGAAGAGGTTGCGGTTCCGTTGGCCATGCGTCGTCCTCAGTGGTGTTTCCGAGCCAAGCAGGGCTACTCGGGGAATCGGAGAATGTGACATGACGCGGACGCATGAGCGCACGATTTCGACGTAGAGCTCGGCCGGTGTTGTCGCAAGTGATGGTGTAAGATCTTGGCTCTGGGCCGTATCCAATGACAGTACCGGGAGACCACGTTTTGCGAGCGGCGTCCTGGTAGAAGATAGGTTGGTTCGGTAGGAGTTCAGGCAACTCCTTGCTGTGTTCATTGTATCGTTCTTGGCTCGCTTCCTGCCTACTTGCTTGATATTCGTCAAACTTGTTATCGCTAGGTGTGCTGCATGCGGGCAGGGTTGTTTGTAGCTTCCGTCGGAAGAGAATTTCCGCGGGTGACGGGAGCTGAGGACCGATGGGTGTTGTACGGTAGGCTAACATTGCCCTATCTGTGTCCTCTGCAGATTTACAGATAAGTGCTTTCACACTACGGATAGCATGCTCGATAAATCCATGGGATTTCGGATGTAACGGGGAGCTGCTTATATGCGTAACGTTGTACGATTTGAGCAAATCTTGGAAGGGTTGTCCGATAAACTGCGGGCCATTATCGGTGATGATTGTACTGGGTATACCGAATAAAGAGAATGTGCTGCTAGTCAGCTGAGCGACTGTTCTGCTTGTTGAGTCAACACTTAGTTGGTGAATGACGGGAAACTTGGAGTAGTAGTTGGCGATAATCACATAGTTCCGGTAAACAACTCCATGCCGAGGGTATGCCACGGTTAGTTCGGGAGGTTTGGAGTGATGGCTTCCATGGGCTCCTTGGGTTGTGAGGCTTGGAATGTCTGGCATTGTTGGCACTGATTGATGAGTTGTTCGATATCGCGGTTAATACCTGGCCAGAATAAACACATCCGCGCACGGGCCTGACATCGCGTGATGCCTTGGTGACCTTCATGAATAGTTTCAAGGTACTGTGTACGCAGACTTTCCGGGATCATGAGCTGTTCACCCTTGATCGTAAGACCGTTTTCGATACTGAGTTCGTTGCGATATGGCCAATATTTACGAATCTCGGCAGGCCAGTCTCTCTGCTTCTCGGGAAATCCGCTGATGATATACTTCTGCAGTAGTACGAGTTCGTCGTCAATAGCTGTTGCGCCTCTTGAGTTCCGCTAGCTTGTTGTTGCTGAACTGTACATAGCACACTTTGATTTTCAAGTCTATCGGCTTGTCGGCGCCGTGTTTTGGGAGTCACGATAAGCTGTCGGGCAAAGTCATCTCCCTCCCGGGTTTGTACTTTACATCGTAATCGTAGCGCTGAAGACGCAGGAACATCCGTTGCAGCCGTGCTGGGGTGGCAGTTAAGTTGTTCTTACTGATCATTTAGAGTGGTTTGTGATCAGACTCGATGGCAAATGGTTTGCCGTAAATGTATGTATGGAAACGTTCGGCACCGAAGACGCATGCCAATAGTTCACGTTTAATGTTGGCGTAGCACATTTCGGTGTCTGTAAGACTTTTTGATGCAAAAGCGATAGGTCGGCCATCTTGAAATAGTGCCGCACCAAGGGCTTCTTGACTCGCGTCTACTTGGATTACAGATGGCTTTGACGGGTCAAAGTAAGTGAGAGATCCTGCTTGGCAGATAAGCTGTTTTACTAACATGAAGGCTTTGTCGTGTTCAGGATGCCACTGGAAATCAATGTCCTTTTTAAGTAACTTGCGCAGCGGGGCGGTGTGGTCACTTAGGTTGGGTACGAACGGTGCCAGATGGTTCGCCATTCCGAGGAACGATTGTAGTTCACTGATGGAAGTCGGCGCTTTGAGCTTAGCAATGGCTTGGACCTTGACTAGGTCAGGTCGGACTCCACTTTTGGAATAGATGTTGCCAAAGAATTGTACCTCTGACACGGATATCGCGCATTTCGCGGGGTTGAACACAAGTCCTCTCTCTCTAGCTCGATTGAAAAGTGTGGATAGTCTCTCGGAATGCTCTGCTGGTGTGGATGCGTATACAATAATATCGTCCGCAATCGACACAACGCCGGGTAGCCCTTGCAAGATCTCGTCCATCGCTCGCTGAAACAGATCCTGACTTACGTTGAGTACAAAGGGGAGCCTTCGGAAGCAGTACCTCCCGAATGGGCTGTTGAATGTGGTCAGCAGCTGGCTGTCATGGTCGAGTGGGATGCACTAGTAGCCATGCTTTGCATTGAGCTTGCTGAAAACTGTTGCACCAGCAAAAACATGTGTTAGTTCTTCCACAGTTGGCGTGTGGTGTTGACCTCTCTTTAGAGCACTGTTGAGGTCTTTTGGATCCAAGCATATTCTGAGAGATCCATCGGGTTTTGTCACATATGTAATACTGGACACCCAATCGGTGGGTTCCGCTACGGGACGGATTACTTCAAGACCCACCATACGATCGAGTTCGCTTTTGATCTGCTCACGTAGTTGAATGGGCGCTCGTCTCGGCAGGTGTCTTACTGGGTTTGCGTCATCCTTCAGAGTTAGTTTCTGCTTAGAACTGAATTTACCGATAACCTTGAACCGGTCAGGGAAGTGAATTTTCATGTCTTCCAATGAGGTATAACGCACACTGCTGTCGGATTGAGTAACGGCACAGTTAAGCGTGACTAGACCGAGTTTCGTGCACATGGGTAGACCAAAAATAATAGGACTATCGGTCTCGGCCACATAGAACTCACAGTTCGCCCATTTATTTTCGGCAAATTTGCACGGCAGTACGAGGGTACCGTGCTGGCGGATGACGGTTCCGTTGTAGGCGGTGAGCGTCGTCTTGGACGGAGTTGTAGATGTTGGGATGCCATCCGAGTTGACATAGCGAGGGAATATGTTACGGAATGTCCTGAGTGGGAGGATGTTATTCTGCGCACCGGTGTCGACCTTCCCGCGCAAGTTTGTCGTGCGATCAGGGTATGGCACGATTTTTAGCGATGCGTAAGCTTCCGATCTGTTGGCATCATTGTTCACTGCGTTAAAAGACATGCTTTCAAAGTCACTGCTCAGGTCGTACGTATTCACGGCTCTAACTTGGAGGTCGAATCGCTGTTGTGGCTTTGGCTGTGATTGGTTCGCATTTGCGCTTGACTGCGATCAGCTGTTCTGAGGTTTGGAGCGTACACTAGACTTAGATCGGGCTCGCTTAGTGTTTTGACAAGCCTTTGCCCAGTGACCCGTTTTCGAACACAGTTTACACATATCGTCTACGGCGGGACAGTCTCCTTGCGGTCATGCGTTTTTCCGCCACAGAAAAAAGTTTTTTGCTTTCGGACAGCTCTTGTGTCTCGACTTCGCCTTCTGAAGGGAGTCGATGGATTTGTGGACGTGCCCCAATTGTTGTAGCTGGGCCTGCGTTGCCTCAAAAGTTCTCGCAAGATCGATTTCTTTGTCAAGCGTGAGTTGTTTCGGATCTTGGTCCAAGAGCTTTTGCGACATGTGCTGTACCTTTGATAACCTGGTCGATGAGGTTATCTTCAAGGTTGTTTCCTTCAAAATTGCATCATTGAGCCTGCACCTTGAGACGGTTGATATAGCTGTCAATCTGCTGCTCCTGCCGCTGTATGAGTTCGCGCAGCTGGAAACGGGCGAGCCTGAAGTTAGACTTGGGCTCGAAGTAGTTAACAAACGCTTCCCACACATTGGTCGGACTGGAACGTTGCTCATCCGTGAGGTGAGTCCAGTTGTCAAAAATCTCTACCGCTTGAGGCCCCATCCAGAGGAGTATGTAGTTTACTATCTCTGGCTCCTGTTTGCAAGTGTAGGTGGTAGTGGCAAGGATCAGTTCGCAATATCTTTTGAAAGTTTTGAATGAATGTGGCAAGTTGGAACCTTGCCAATCAAAGCTGGGTGGCTTTATGCCCATCAAGTCATTAGTGAATACATATGTTGGGTTGCCCCCTACTGCACCCGGGTCATTATCCCCCATCTTCAGGGACTAAGAATGTCACAGTTCACAGGTAAACACAAGTATAGAAAGGTCACTGAAGCCAAGTGTTCAGGTTTTTTAATATGGCGGCATCCATAAAACTCGCGTGGTCCAGGATCTGGGGTGGTTGATGGTCTGCCACAGTGGCTAGGCGTGATGGCAGGGCCTTTAAGTCGTTGAGAAAGATGGCTGGGATCTTATTCACACATTGATAGTTCGTTTGGTGTGTAAATCACTCACTCGCTGCCACCATATTACATTTTAGGGGAGCTAGGAACTGAAGACAAACACGAAACTTAGAGGACAGGAAATCAACTACTTTATTAGCCGCTAGGTGGCGTACACAAAGTTATCAGTTAAGGTTTCACACATGTATTCTGCAAGGCATCATACAACACAAACTAGTAAAGTTACACAGCAATAATTACACTGATGAAAGTAATGCAATGTCTGATATAATATCAGGTTGATCGAGCATTCTACGACATTGGACACAGACATGTTAAGCATGAGATGAAAAATCATAGTCTTCATGCCATTTGGGCGTATTGACAGTCCTGGATGGCCGGCCCACGGCGAGACCAATTGGTGGGATGGGATTTGCCAGTCAGGGTGGAGCGGCTGGCGTTGAAGGTCTGACACGACTTGGTGTTGCTAGTGGGGGCAGTGGAGTTTGGTCGTTCGGCGTTGTGTGTATAAGCTGGCGAGTGTGGTTGGCTGGCTTTACAGGCGTGAGTGGGGGAGGTTGATCGACTGATGTTGGGTAATGTCGGTCAGCCAGCAGTTGTGGTTGGTCAGCAGGCGGGTCCGGCGATGTTGGTACGTGTCTGTTAGTCTCCTTCGGCTTGGTCGGGGCCCCGATTGCGGGTGGTTGAAGGGGTATGCCACTACAGGTTATATTTTGCGGCTCTGTCAGGGTCGTAACCGGTGTGAACTTTCTCAGGAATTTCCGGTTGTGCAGCGATACTTGGCCCGAGCCATCAACCTTCACCACATACTGGTCGTACTGCCTTACCTCGACGACTGTCCTGGTCCTGTCCCATTTGGTGGGATGTGGGCCGGTTTGATTTTGTTTGCGAACATGGTCACCAACCCGTAGGGGTGGCAGACGGCGAGTGTGTTGTGACCAAGTGTCCATCATGCGAACATGGCGCTTGCGTAATGCTTCTTCCCTGGATGTCAGGGTTTCGCGTCATGTGGTGTGGGGGTTGTACTTCCCAGGAAGGATAGGGATGAGATCGCAGATCGGGTGACCGAAGACGCACATGGCTGGGGAGATTCTGGTGACTGGGTCTGGAGTGTTCCTGTACTGGAGGACTGCTTTCTGAACGGCATCTGTGTCCAGGTTTCCATTTGTCCCCGTGTTGTTAGTAATCAGGGCCTTCATCGTTTTCACTCAGATTTCCGCTCTGCAATTGTTGTGTGGAAATGCTACTGACGACAGTCGGTGGTGGACACCCCAGTCTTTCAAGAAGCCACGTGTTTTGGTTGCCGTGAATTCTGGCCCACCATCGCTGGCAAGTTCCTCAGGAATTCCGTACTTGACGAATGCACGGCGCAGGTTGTTAATTAGTCCTTTGGCACCACTGGTAGACTGATATAAGTGGCCAGTTCGAGTATCGGTCCACAATTACCAGGTAGTGGGCGCCCTTGTGAGTGAAGTAGTTGGCACACATTGACTGGAATGGGTAAACAGGCAAGACGGGTGGGGTAGGGGGGGGCCGGATGGTTGGGAGGGGGCCATGCGGTGGCAATCCTTACAGTTATCTCTAGTCGCCTGTATGTCTGCGGTAATGCCTGACCAGTACACTGATGCCTCTGCACGGGCAGTCATCATGGAAACGCCCTGATGTGCCGAATGTAACGTGGATAGGACACCCTGGCGCAAGCACGTGGGGATAATAACACGATCTTTGAACGATGCGACACCATCGAAGGTGTTGAGCTCGTTCTGTAGGTGGTAGTACATACGGAGGTGTTGTGGCATGTTATCTTTTGACGTCGGGAACCCATGTTCGATGATCTCTGTGAGCGTGTGAAGGGCGGGATCGCTTGCTGTAGATTCCCGTACACGGTCCCAGGTAACCGCTGGAAGGGAATCTAGGGCTGTGAGGTATGCGGGCTCTTCAATCGTGCATGTATCGCAGTCCATCATGCGTATGCCGGCAAGGATACCGTGGTAGACTGACGGTATGGAGTAGTCGCAGACTGATGCATTGTCGTCGGGGAGATACAGTTTTTCTGGGTTGGTGTCGCTTCTTGGATGACGTGAGATGGCGTCAGCTGCCTTGTTGCGCATACCTGGCACGTATACGATGCGGAATCGGTAGCGCAGTGTCTTCTCCTTTAGGTTGCGCAGGCGGGGATTCGGGATGTCATCCAGAGATCGGTTCCCCAACACCTTTAATAGTGGCTTGTGATGTACCGCAATGACCAGGTTTGAGCAGCCGAGGACAAAGTAGCGTGATTTGTCATCGGCTACCGCCAGGGCTTCCCCCTCTATCGCGGCATACCTAGATTCGGCTGGGTGCGTGAAACGACACCCGACTAGGATCACCTTCCAATCGTCGCGGCAGCAGAATGGCTTGTCTGTTGGGCATTAGCAATGTTTTTGGAACAGCCAGAACCCGATGCCTTCTTTAGACCAATCGGTCGCAAGGCATGTCGGCTTGGTTTTGTCGAAGATGCGCACCCCGTTGGTAATTTCATCTACAATGGCCTCTTTAGATGCTTGGAATGCGCTTTCAAGATCGTCAGTCCACGTAAATGCCTTGTCGGGTTTTAGTAGCTCGCGGAATGGGAGCATGCGCTCGGGTTTTAGTAGCTCGCGGAATGGGAGCATGCGCTCAGACATACTGAAAGCATAAGACACTTGGTTTACTAGGCCAAACCACGATCGAGCGTCGGTAATGTTCTTCGGGCGTGGGAAGTCTGATATTGCCTGCAGGTATTTCGCACAAGGGCGCACACTGTCCATCGAGAAGGTGACGCCGGCGAATGCTACCTCGCGACAGCCAAACAAAAATTTGTCGGGATTGAGGGTGATGCCGTTTCTCCCGCAGACGTCGAGCCAGGTGGCTGCCTGGTAGAAGCTTTCCTCAATAGTGTCGCCCCACAGTAATGTGTGATCAACGCATTTCGTCATGTCACGGACGTTGGATACTATCTCATCATATCGCCTTGAGTAGCCATCGCCTGACGTGGCATAGCCTTGTGGAGCGACACAGTATCTATATCTGCCCCAGGGTGTGATGAAGGTGGTCATGTGGCGGTCATCTTGCCTGATGAAAAGGCGATTGGGTGTGGTGTGTTTCGCAAGTGGCATAAGCATTGAGAGCCTGAAGGTCTGCCGTCCTTCTAGGCCTGCCCGTCTTCTTGGCGCAGACTACTATTCTGTGGCACCTGCTTTCACGGTTTCTTGCCAGTGTTACGCTACTGTTATGGGGGTGTGATGGGTGACGGGCTTAGCATCTGAGTCAACCATCAAGCGCATCGGTGGGCCTGCCATCATGGGGAGGGGCTGGTGGATGCATGTGTTGAATGTGCTGGTGGCATAAAGGTCTTTCAGGTATTGTTGAATGGCCTCCCTGTTACCTTCTGTGGCTGGCATGGGGATAGACGTAGGTTTAGGTGGGGGGCCGTGCGCTGAGGACAATTGCATTGAGATGTCACGCCATTGTCACATGTATCATTTTGTGGTGTACAATTGTCTGGGGTTGCCGCACTGCACAACATCTCACCCAGTGTAGGGAAGTCCTTGGAGATTATGCCAAGATCGACGCAGGTGCTGCGTGACAAGAACACACTGTCGGTCGAATCCGTGAAGTACACTATTTGCCGAGATTCGGTTTGCGGATCTCCGGTGTGTTTTCCGCAGAACCGGACGATGGCTGCCCCTAAGATACAGATATCTTATTTATTCGCCGCCTTCATTCTCATCGAGACCGGGAGCAGGTCTGTGGTCATCAGGCCCATCTGCTCGATAACGTTAACCCCGACCAGACAACTTTGGCAACCGGTGTCGGCCATGGCAGGGAGTGTTGCAGGTCTTGCGCGCTTGACCGGTCTGAATCCCAGGCCGAGGTAATCCCCTACATGGATGCTGAGTCGGAGGTTTATGAACGGCTGCGGTTGGGAGTTCCGCCTGAGCCATCTGTCGCACATGTTGTCATACAGGTGGTGATCTAGTGCTAGCAACTGTTCACCGTTGATCGTTCGGATATCTGACATGGCACACAACTCTACGAATGCCGCCGTCTGTTCATCGCATGCGTCTGTGTTGCGGATTCAGCCGCAGACTTACTCCGGCACATTCGCTCTGAGGTTATCGCGATTACATTTGTGGCACTTTCTACTGTAAGCCAGGCACTCAGTCTTCCTGATTTGCCAGGGTGCATTCTTGCCATGGCCCTTCTCAGCACAGTACCTGCAAACAGCTTGTCTGCCACCGTCCCTTGCATCCGTCTGACGTGCATCACCCCTGTTTACTGTGTTTTGGGGCTTGATGCGGCGATAGGAGCTGGTGATAGCCTCCGCGCCATGACTGTGGGTGTCCAGCAATCGGGACGCAGACTGCTTACCAGACTTTCGCTTTGATGAACCTGATCGTTTCCTCTTGCGACATCTGCCGCTGGTCGCTAAGTAGATCCAGCTGGATGTCCTGGTTGGCGATACATCGTGCAAGCACGTCCTTGATCACGTCGTCTGCAAAGTTTACGCTTAGTCCACATATGCACCTCCTGACGTATTTGCAGGTGTTTGCTTGGGCCTTCACGCGAGCGTGAAATGCCTGTATCGGTTCCTCGCGGCCCTGTCGCATGTTTGAGAGAGCCGCCCGCGCCACCATTGCGTTCTCCCTGAGCACCGCGAGGGCTTTTATCGCACTGAGCACCACCTCCGATTCGCCTACCAGGCTCCTCCCCGCGGCGCTGGTGATGTCCTTGCATAGGCTCTCCTCACAACATTCAAGGAGCTATACCACAACATCGCCTTCGAGCCCGGTTCCCTTGCGGTATTCCCCCCAGCGAGTTAAGAAATAGTCCCACTCCCCACTGATATCGTTGGGCGCTTGAGTTTTTCAACCTTGGTGCTTGGCTTGTGGCATTGAGCTACTGGCCCCTGGGCATGAGTATTTGTGTGTGTTCAGGAGTGCTGCGGTAATGATGGGCTCTGTGGATGCCTCAGTTTGATAGGTGCATCCAGGCAGTGGGCAACCAATGCTTTGTGCGGCCATTTTGCTGCTTATCACTGTGAATTAACTACTAGGGAATTACTGACAGAGTGAATCCCTTTAATCATTGTAAACCATTTGGGTACTACTGACCTTTTGAGTCCTTTTAGCTGTAATCACGTTCTCCCCAGGTTTGCGGGTTTGTTCATATCGTCGTGTAGGGACACACAGTCAGGTAGATCTAGTAACAGACTTAACTTTAATACACAGCAACACTGTTCTTGACAATTCCCGGTTACATTAGATTAAAGTTCGTTCACTTTTGTTATGGCCACGTTTTGTTTACCCTCGGCTGGCACTAGTCACTACATTATCACTCAGCTCGTCGCATCACTTACAATAATGTCTTTTAACAATGACCTCTCCCTCGGATCGTTTGTACATAATTAGGAACGTCTTCCATTTGTATTTGGCATATAAACAATGTACAAACGAGCTACAAGCGAGGGGTGTGCTCTACAACGCTCACAGTGTCAAACACAGGTGACGTTCGTAAGTCATGGTTCTCTCGAAATAAATCTAAAAATGCTTCTCGCATAGTAGGACACATCATGTCTAAGAATCTTGGCAAGGATGAACCTGCCATCCTCACCTCGAACCTCAAACAGATATCTATATCTCAAGTTGCTATAATTGAGGTATTCGGTCAACAAATGCCTCACTGTTTAAGGTACCAAACAGTCGTCGCAATACGGTTGGTGTTGGCCCTTTTGCAGAAACTTGTGTGTCAACCGAATGTGACCAATGCGGAGACGACAAAGAGTAGTCTCCCACTTTCGGGACATCATGTTATATATCCAAGGGGATATAACATTCATTATTTTTCTCATCTTATTTTGAATCAAACTATCCAAATGTTGTTGCCAATTATTATATACCAACTTCTTAATGTTAGGTAAAAAATCAGTACAAAGAATGGGATACCTTCCTGGTAGCATTTTTTGCCAGTAAATCTGCCTTCTCATTCCCAGACGTAACTACATATGCCGGGGCCCAACATAATCGAACTGTCATACCCCTCACTCCAATAATAAAAAGCCACATTAAAATCTCTAAATGGTAAAATTCCCCTCTTCTTTCAATGCTATTTTCTCAATTGCGGTTAGTATGTCATATAATTCGGCAGTAAATATAGAGGATACTAAAGGAAGTGCACCTCTACAATTAAAAGCATTACTATAGACTCCAAATCCAACGCCAGCATCGGATTTGGAGCCATCAGAATATGTAAGTCGAATCTCTGTGTTCTTCAACATGTTTCATGAAAAGTGACCTGGCTTCTAAGTCAGTCATGCACTTTTTTACACCAGGATTTGTGGTTAAATCCCCCAAGGTTCGTACCCCTAGGATACGGGGTTAGATCCCATACGTGGTTAAATCCCCCTAGGATTCGGGGTTAACTGAACAGTTCGAGAGAGAGAGAGAGAGAGAGAGAGAGAGAGAGAGAGAGAGAGAGAGAGAGAGAGAGAGAGAGAGAGAGAGAGAGAGAGAGAGAGAAACCGTACCTTCAAGGAGGGGAGGGCCTAGGTGAACATCATTGTTACTTGAAGTCATTTTCGTCAACACACACAGTGATAGGTTATTTTTTCATAATATTTCGTTGTTATGCTTATAATTTAAATATTAAAAAATCGGTTCTTGGCTCTTTTAATATCTTGCTTTTTCTTTCAGACATTCCTGGACATACCAAACCAAATAGCGGAATAAAGGGGAACGGGCCAACTCTGATCTGATCTTTACTTGAGCTCGTAGCAGCACCAGGCGTTAGGAAGAAAGAGTGGTCAAAATATTGACAGTAAGTATTTTGAAAACAAGTTTTGATATAATCATTTGTATTTACACTAATTTTTGCCGGAAAATTATTTCATAATTATCAAAAGACTTGTTGTATACTAAGGGATATTCAATACGAGGATTTGAAGATTTAGATAATTTAATGTTCTTAAAATCACATTAATTCAATATTTTCCGTTTTGTTGCTTATGGGTGTGGGGGTGAGAATGGAGATATTTTTATATATTAGTGTTTACTAATTATCTGATTGAATGTCGTGTTACAAGATGCTTGCTATATAAATATTACTTTCAATTAATATGCAACTTTTATATGTTGTATGAAAGTTGTTTTTATTCACCTAATGAATTAAACAAGCATGCATAATTAGCGTTTCTAAAAGAAACAAGGCATAGTCATTAGTCTCAATCTTATTAAACTTGAGAATGACGTCGAAATATGTAAAAACTTTGGCAATTCATGGAAGTAGATGATTTGCTAACACACACACATATATATGAATATATATATATATATATATATATATATATATATATATATATATATATATATATATATATATATATATATATATATATAATGTTTATTCTATATATATACACTCTCTCTCTATCTCTCTCTCTCTCTCTCTCTCTCTCTCTCTCTCTCTCTCTCTCTCTCTCTCTATATATATATATATATGCATATGTATATCTATATATGTATATGTATATATATCTATATATATGTGTGTATATATATATATATATATATATATATATATATACACACATACATATATATATATATATATATATATATATACACATACATATATATATATATATATATATATATATATATTATATATATATATACATATATATATATATATACACATACATATATATATACATATATATAAATATATATTATATATATGTATATATATATATATATATATATATATATATATATATATATATATATATATATACACATACATACATATGCATATATATACTTATATATATACATTTATAATTTATATGCATATGTATACTTATATATATATGTATTTATATATATATATTATCTATATATTATCTATCTATATATATATGTGTATACATACATACATACATACATACAGTATATATATAAATATAAATATTATATATATATATATATATATGTATGTATGTATATATATACAGTATATGTATATATGTATGTATATATATACATACATGCATATATACATGTAAATATATATATATATATATATATATATATATATGTATGCATTCATATATATATACTGTAAATACTTATATATAAATATATATATGTATATATATATATATATATATATATATATATATATATATATATATATACATACTATATATAGGTAGTAGGTTGGCCAGGGCACCCGCTACCCATTGAGATACTACCGCTAGAGTGTTATGGGGTCTTTTGACTGGCCAGACAGTACTACTGTACATTGGATCCTTCTCTCTGGTTACGGTTCATTTTCCATTTTGCCTACACACACAGCAAATAGTCTGGCCTATCTTTTACTTATTCTCCTCTGTCCTCATACACCTGACAACACTGAGATTACCAAACAATTCTTCTCCACCTAAGGGGTTACTGAACTGTAATTGTTCAGTGGCCACTTTCCTCTTGGTAAGGGTAGAATAGACACTTAAGCTATGGTCAGCAGCTCTTCTAGGAGAAGGACACTTCAAAATCAAACCATTGTTCTCTAGTCTTGGGTAGTGCCATAGCCACTGTACCATGGTCTTCCACAGTCGGGTTAGAATTCTCTTGCTTGAGGGTACACTCGGGCACATTGTTCTGTCTTGTTTCTCTACCCCTTGTTTTGTTAGTTTTCATAGTTTATATAGGAAATATTTATTTTAATGTTACTTTTCTTAAAAATTTTATTTTTCCTTGTTTCCTTTCCTCACTGGGTTATTTTCCCTGTTGGTGCCCTTGGGCTTGTAGTATCCTGCTTTTCCAACTAGGGTTGTAGCTTAGCAAGTAATAATGATTATATATATATATATATATATATATATATATATATATTTATATAATATATATTGTATATAATTTGTGTATATATATATATATATATATATATATATATATATATATATATATATTCAAATAAGCCATATATATTTTTGATATATTAATGTCTGGATTCTCTTAACAACCACGGGATCACAGACCCAGGCGAAATCTCACAAAGACAAGAGCTTGGCTCCGGCCGGGAATCGAACCCTGGTCGGCAAGCTTATATAGACAGTGACTAACCCACTTGGCCACGAACAAAGATAAAAGTCAATGACAATTCTACTGTACTTATACCTGTCAAATTCAGGTATTTTGTACTTAGAATTGAAATCAACCCATCTTCACCATCGTAGCTAATTGGTAGTTTGTTACTTGACATTCAATTAACGATAAATTTTGCACATTTTTACGTGTTTTTCATATTCAAATAAGCCATATA